>NC_091753.1:27043835-27188835 GCF_043380555.1 Nothobranchius furzeri
GAAGGAAGATATTAAGTTCTTTTTTCAAATGAACACTGGATCGACAGAAAAATTTAGTACCGTCTGGGATGCTTCTAAAGCTTTTATCAGGGGTAAAATTATTGCATATTCAAGCAGGAAGAAAAGATTGGATGAGGCAAAAATGAGGTTATTAGAATCCCAATTAAAAGACAAAGAAAAGCAGTTGTTATTAAATTACAATGAGTTGCTACTAAAAGAAGTATGTAAATTGAAAATGGATTTTAATGAGTTACTTAACAAAAAGGCTGAATATGCGCTTTTCAGGACCAGGGCAAATTTTTTTGAAAATGGAAATAAAGCTAGTAAACTCTTGGCAAGGCAGTTGAAAAAACAAGAGGCTTCTTATGTTATTTCAGGAATTAGAAACAATGAAGGGGAGGTAGTAACTAAGACGTCTGAGATCAATCAGTTGTTTCAGATGTATTATACAAATCTTTATTCTACTGACGCCAAGATAGACCTAAGTAAATGGGAAACCTTTTTTTCTGGGCTCGAACTCCCTCAGCTTTCACTACAACAAGCTGACGAACTGGATGCACCGATTACTGAGGGGGAGGTCCGAGCTGCAATTCAGTCTATGAAGGGGGGGAAATCCCCAGGAATAGATGGATTTCCTATTGAATACTATAGGGTTAACATAGATCTTCTGGCGCCTATTCTAACAGAGCTTTATAGGGAGGCAAAATCAGTAGGATGCCTACCTGAAACTTTTTATGAAGCTCTTATATCAGTGATCTTAAAAAAAGATAAAGACCCATTGGATCCTGGTAGCTTCAGACCTGTGAGTCTGGTGAATGTCGACTGTAAGGTCCTTACAAAAATTTTAGCCATGAGATTAGAAAAACTTTTATCTATATTAATTCATCCTGACCAGGTGGGCTTTGTTAAAGGAAGGTCCTCATCTGATAATATGCGGAGATTACTTCATTTGATGTGGAAAAGTCAGGAGAGCGATGTGCCGGTCGCTGCCTTCTCACTTGATGCTGAGAAGGCATTTGATCGGGTAGAATGGGAGTGTTTATTGAATATTTTGGAAAAATTTGGATTTGGGAGCGGTTTCCTTACATGGGTTAAAGCAATCTATGCAAAGCCTAGGGCAGCTGTAGTTACAAATGGTTATATTTCCCCCTTTTTTAGACAGTATAGGGGTACAAAACAAGGAGACCCTTTGTCCCCATTATTGTTTATATTATTTATGGAGCCATTAGCAATTGCAATAAGAAGGGAGGGAGCGATTAAAGGGGTGGAAGCAGGTGGGAGAGAACATAAATTGTTTCTTTACGCAGATGATATTCTTTGTTTGCTTTCAGAGCCGACATCTTCTACACAGGCTCTTCTTGACAAAGTTGATTTATTTTCTCAAATTTCGGGTTATAAAGTTAATTGGCATAAGTCAGAGGCTATGGCAATTTCTAGAGCTTGTTATTCTACCATGGTGACTGCAGGAAATTTTAAATGGCTCTCAACTGGGATGAAGTATTTAGGGGTTAAACTGTGCGCTAATATAATGGATATAATGCACATTAATATGGCTCCTCTCCTTATTAAGATAAAGTATAGTCTGAAGAAATGGAAAGTTCTGAATTTAACATTATGGGGAAAAATTAATACCATTAAAATGGTGATTGTGCCACAATTTAATTATTTATCAATGATGCTTCCGATTTCAATAAGTGAAGAGTATTATTATCAATATAATCAGATGGTAAAGGAATATCTATGGAATGGAAAGAAACCAAGGATAAATCAACAAAAAATGTATGTAACAAGAAGGGATGGGGGTCTTGCTTTGCCAAATGTGGAGCTGTATAACATTGCTTTTGAAGTGGCTAAATTAACAAAACATGGTGGTAAAGAGGACACTTATTTAGGATGGGTAGCTATAGAAAAAGAATTTACTGCCCCCTTTTGGCCTTTAGAAGCTTTGTCACAAAAAAGAGCACAAAAGAAGGAAGCTGAGCATAAAGAGAATAACCCAATATTACAGCATTCTAAAAATATCTGGAACAAACTCCACAAATGGTTAAAGATATCCCAGTATAAACAATTATATTCATCAATTTGGTATAACCCAGCAATAAGGGTGGGAAAGGAAGTTATCTGTTGGAATTTGTGGAGAGAGAGCGGTATGAGAAAATTAGAGGATCTAATCGACAACAGAACAGTGAAATCTTATCAGGACTTGAGGCTACAATTTAACATGGATAATACAGGTAACTTATGGAGATATTTCCAAATAAGAAGTAGCTTGGACAGATTGGTTAAGGAGCTGCCTGAAGAGGACAATGTTGTACAACTCTATTTAAAACTGGCAGAAAAGTATCAGTCAGCATCTATGTTTTATAAGATGGCAGCCAAAGTATTATATGGAAATTATGATGGCTTAAGGCATGTTTGGCAGAGGGATTTAAGCATAAGGTTGGATAGAGATTCATGGCAAAGGATAATGTCCAATATGGGGATGGTTTACCAGAGAAGCACGGGGAAAGCTGACACATTATAAGATAATCCATAGATACTATTTTACACCGGTTCATCTTTATAAAATGGGTTTAATGAAGAACAATTTATGCTGGAAATGTAAAAGGCAGGTAGGTACTTTTATTAACTCTATGTGGTCATGCTATGTTGTTCAACCTTTTTGGAAAAAAATACTGAATACAATGCAAGAGTGGTTGGGTATACCACTCCCGGAATCTGCTCTACTGTGTTTACTAGGAGACTTGTCGTGTGTACCGAATATATCTACAACGGCAGGGGCCCTAGCTCTTACAGGCTTCATTTCAGCAGCTAGAGTTATATTGCGTAAATGGAAAAGCTCTGAGGCACCTGTTTACAGAGACTGGATAATAACGATGACGGAGATTGCATCTTATGAACTATTAATTGCTAAAATGAAGGGAAAAAAGGACTCATATTTTGAAACTTGGAATGAATTTTTGTTTTTTATTGGTAAAAAGATGTAAAAGTGGTTGGATAGCTTGTTTAGAAGTTATTATGAATGGTGGTTGTGAGTGGTTTTGAGTTAATCAGTGCTGTATGGGAGGGGAGGGGGGGTTATTTGGGTATTTTGTTTTTGTTTGTATGTAAAAATTTGGAAAACTTAATAAAAAAACTTGAATAATAAAAAAAAGAATATCGAGATTTGAGAACCAAGACTAGACCCGCTTCAGGGGGAGGAGACCAAATTTAAGCTGAGATGGGAGGAAAATGTATGAATGCAGCCAAAAAAGGCTTTGGGGTATTACTTATGAGGAAATGACAATATAGCATGGTAAAAAAGTTCCACAAGTTTGATTTTTAATTATATGGAACCTTTTCAAAAATTGTTCAGTTAACCTCTTAACTCTGTCCTCAATCTTGCATTTTAAGTGATATTAGTTATAAACCCTCTTCGGTTCCAGAATGCTGTTAAGTCTGACAACTGGATGGAATTGGACTGACTCTGTTGGAATGGGCGGGGCTGACTCTGGTGCAGCTCCGCCTTTGTGGTTCTGCAGCACTCATCCTCTCAATTTATTTGCAGGAAAGTGGTGTGTCCCATTTATTGAAGTCTTTTGTGTTTAGAGTTGTTGACGTCTTGTCCATGCAGAGCTTCCGTAGTTCAGTTACATCCATAGCTGCTAGCCTAAACTCAGTGGAGTTAAAGTCTCTTACTGTTTTCTAGCTTTACTAAAATGTCTGTCTGTACTTATTTGATTGATGGCAGTTTTTACTTTTTATTAGACTTCAAATGTAATCATGTGGCACGTTCCTAATTTGTAATTTGTAAGAATGCAATCAGCGATATTAGCATTAGCATCCCTATGGGCTTTTCCATGTACTGTATATTAGCCTTGTGCTAACCACTCGCTGCCAGTCAAATCACAGCCTTTGTGATTAGAAAATCTCCTTTTGTTACATTGCAATTTAATTGCATATGCAATTAATTGTTCAGCCTTACTTGGTAGACAAATCCAGAAAGTTAGTTTTACGAATGTTTTAGGGACATTGTTCTGAATAATGCTGCTGAATATACTCCAGTATCCTATAGTACCATTTCACCACCCAACCCAAACAATATCATGCTGTGCAAACTTGGTATTGTAAAGTCCTGATTGTGACATGCTTAAAATAATATAGAGGAAAAAAATTTAAATGCCACATTTGTTACAGAAGAATCAAGCAGATCGCAAAGACATCAATCCCATCAGTGAAAAGAATGCAAGCATGGGCACCAATGCTCCTATTGTTGAAATCTAACTCTGAAACAAAAGGAAGAGGAGTGACTCTAGAAGAGTTTTTCATAAATGTCTAATTTTCTTGACATCGTTTATTTTTATTTTTTTGGCTCTTTCTGTGATTGAGCTAATTTAGCGATCAGTGGGCCTCTCACTCTGAACTACCACAGATTTCTTATTTAAACTGAAGATTTTCCTAGGGATGCACCGATGAATCAGCATTTGATCGTAATCGGCCGATAGCGCCCCTATCGGTTTTGATCGGAATTTTCAAAATAGATCAAAGCAAACCGATCAGGTAGGGTTGTCATGGTAACCAGTGTAGCGGTGAACCCCGGTTAAAAAAAAAGTTGACAATAATAATAACCGTCTTGTTTTTTAAAAAACTATATTATCTTGGTGGGTTTACCGTGGCTGCGGTGTAGGCGCGGTGACCCTTACCAGCCACCATATCATCGGCTGAAGTTGCCGGCGGCACATGCATGCTGTGTTTACAACAAAACTTTCTTGAAGCTAAAGCTGAAATAATGGTCAAAGGAGGAGACGGCAGTGCTCAGGAGGACATTTATTATCCATCAAAGAAGACAAAGTCGGAAGTACGGGCATATTTTAGATATTTGAAGAATGCCGAGGGAGTTTATAGAAGACGGACAGCTATCCTGTTTGCAGCACGAGCAGAAAAATTGTCTGTGAAAGACAGCAACGCTTCAAATCTCATGACACATCTGCGTGACCATCACCCACAACTCTGCAGTCAACGCAAGGCAAGCTAACGTTAGCGTTTTAGCTAAAATGCGTGATCCGAGGATTTAGGTTGAGGGAGAAAGCAACGAGTTGCTATATAAAGCAGCCGCAGCGCCGCTACCTGCATATAAACCGTGTCGCGGACACCGCCATGTTGAAATGACGCTATGCATTACGGGGCTCCCAGGGGCAGATAAGAGTTGGTCTCTCTCCGAGAATAATTATGAATTTAACAATGATTACTGCCTGATGACATTTTCCCACATCTGCAAAGCTCACTGGAAGGACACAAACCGAGGACAATATTCTCCTGATATACGGATTACTCAAGTAAGGGCAAAAAAAAAAAGTATCTGATTAGAAGGCTACTTGAGTACTGAGTATCATCTGATCTAATATTTTTAAATGATGACATCAAACAGACAAAAAATAAGAAGTTATGGGCAAATATTGGCATTTTAAAGACTAAAGGGAAAAAATGTAAACAAATAAACAACATAATTACAAAATAATACATTTTAGGCAAAATTTAGACACAAACTGAGGACAATATTTCCTGACATACAGGGTTTATTTAATTGTGTGAAAATGTAGCACGTTTAAAAAAAATACCGCGATAACACCGAAAACCGTGGTAATTTTGGTCACAATAACCGTGAGGTTAAATTTTCACACCGTGACAACCCTAATACAGACCATTTTAGATTAGGTTACATTTCCTTTATTCCCAGATTATGTAGTTTGTAGCACTCATTATCATGTTGTAGAAAAATTCTGGCCAATCCACGTGATCGGTATCGGTGATCTTTGATATCGGTATCGGTGATCGGCAGCAAAAAACCTGATCGGTGCATCCCTAGATTTTCCCACAACAAACTCCCACAAGGTCAGCTGTTCTCCTCATTACCATCTGGCAGGCGTTACAGGAGTCTGCCTGCTCGGACTACGAGACTTAAAAACAGCTTCTACCACCAAGTCATACGACACCTCAACCATTACACTTAAACACACACTTAAACACACACAACACAGGATACAGATGTTACCCTGCAGCTCCACAAGTAAAATTTAACCTGCACTGGTTACTTCATTTTAATGTTACTACTCACTTTTTTTTAGATATATTTATATTTAGTCATCTGTACTTACTTATCTATTTAGTAAGCTTTTACTTTTAGCATGACTCTCTAATATTTTGCTTTTACTGTATTATACCTTGTTCTTTTTTTCTATTGTATTATGCTGCTGAGAGACCGCTGCTCGTCAAACACATTTCATTGCAATGTTGACCCTGTGCTAACTTGCATATGACAAATAAACTAAACTAAAAAACTAAACTAAAACTAAACTAATTAATTTGCAAAGAGAAAAGAAATCAGAAAATCACTTTACAACAAGTAAATAATTGGTTTCTTACCAACCAGGTAGTCAGCATACAGATTTTGAGAGATTTAAGTGTGTATAGAGATGTTGCTTTGTTGTTCGGCAGCTTTGCTTGTCCTTACCACATAAACCAGTCAGAAACCCATCAAATATGTAATACACAGAGTGGCGGTGACTCAGACAGGTCAGCTGTTATCTCTGATGTAACTGACTCTGACAGAATATTAAAACGTTTTGTCTGAAAACCCTGATAGGGAAAGAGAGGTATTAAGAATCGATAAACTCAAGCTGGTGTTTGGTGGTGGATTTTTAGGATATCAGCTGGTGTGTGTGTGTGTGTGTGTGTGTGTGTGTGTGTGTGTGTGTGTGTGTGTGTGTGTGTGTGTGTGTGTGTGTGTGTGTGTGTGTGTGTGTGTGTGTGTGTGTGTCTGTGTGTGTGTGTGTGTGTGTGTGTGTGTGTGTGTGTGTGTGTGTGTGTGTGTGTGTGTGTGTGTGTGTGTGTTGCAGTACATTGTACAGTTATCTACCAGTGTGATTGTGTGTGTGGCTGCTTAACTTGGTCATCATCAACATCACCAACTTACCTGTAGCTTGCAATCCTATCACCTCCTTCTAACCTGTAGGTATTAACCGGAAGGACCTCAACTTCCAGCACTTCCTTGAATCAGGACAACCAAAATGAGAACTAAGTGACAGCAAGCAATGTGCAGGCCGTACGGAGAGCGCTAACGTCAATATTCAAGGCCTTACTTGTGGCGCCTTGCCCTTTAACTTTAACACCAGCCACAAAGCTAACAGCTCTGGCTGCTTGGACAGCAGCGTTGCTAGTGTTTAGAAGTGTAACTTGGTCTGCCAGTCTCTGGGGAGGACCAGCAAAAGGAGTTGTGTTACACTCTCTGACAGGCCTTATACATGTTTCATCTGCTGCTCTCAAAACAGAAGCCCCTTTTGTTATCTAATCTAGTCCTCTTCTCCCCCGTCTGAGTGAATGAGTCTATTGCCACAAGCCTGTTCTTCACAGCCTGTCTGCCAGACGTCCAACTGATACTTATTCACCAACAGCTGAGGAGCAGCAAGAGGACGCCGTCAAACCTGAGATATCTGAATGTCTTGGACTAAAAAAAAAAAAAAAGAACAAGCAATGTAAGGTCTGAATTGTGCCTCATCAGTTCAGCACAAACCTGAAACTGTTTCTCTGCCTTAATAGCCATTGAAGACAGAACTCAAAACCTGTAACTCTACGAAGAATTTGTTTTCCTGGATTGTTGTTGGCATTTAAAGAAAACCTGGGGTCATGAGTGACACTCTTAGACCTCCTTCACTCCAGGTGAGTGTGCCACAAGATGCTCCAGCTTACTCAGATGGAGGGAACTACGTCGTGTCAGATGGCTCGGTGCGATCCAGCTCCTCAACCCCAACTCTTCGTCGCAAGCGCTTCAAGATGCGACGCATGAGGAATGTTCCCAGTGAGCGGGACATCACAAGAGCACGGCAAACAAACAATCACCTCACAGCAAGGTCCCGCTCCAGCTCGAAGGAGTACCTGCAGCTGCCTTCAATTGAGATCACTCCTTCCAGCGACGAAGATGCACCGACTTCCTGGTCGAGGTGTTCCACTCCGAGTGCGTCTCCTCGCCGCAAGCGTTTCCTGCTGAGGAGGTGGCTGAAGGTCAGAGAGAAGAAGGAGCAAGGCAGTGAAAGCAGGTTGGTATAGACCCTCTCCTTTTCTCTCTTCCTTTTCCCTGTCTTCCCTCTCCATACCTCCCTAATATCATCATGCTGCTTTATTCCAGATGTAGGGTTTCTGTCACTGGAAGACACTGAAATTGTTGACAGTAGGGCTGTCGCGGTTGAGGAATTCCCCCTGCGGTGATTCAGGGTGGCTTAATATTGCGGTGTGCGATATTATTGCAGCCCTTTTTTTATTGCAGTACTATCTAAACATAATGTTTACATATTTAAAAAAGGTTAAAAATTGCCGTGCCTTCTTTTATAACACTTTACTGAATGCAGATCAAAGGGCAGTAACAACACAGATCGCAGTAACGTTTGTTTCTCCGACAGTCGGAGTCCGACTGAACTTAAAAACAACAAAATTCAGGAGGTTAAACTTTTAAATGCAAATTTGGCTGCAGCATCTAACAAATAAGAAACAAGTCCCCATTTTGTTTAGTTGTTTAAAATCAAGCATAAAAAATTACATGTACCGGGCGCGCGCGCGCCGGGGGGCGGGCGCACTATCATTTCACTTTCACACACACGAATGACGGTGATTTATAGCTCGGTCACGTCCTTGTTACCTACAAGGAAAACCAGCATGTTAACCATATACGGTTTGAGAGAGGATCTGAGAGGGGTGGCAACATTTGCAGCAACACTGAAAACCCTCTCGGATGGTGCGCTCGTTGCACTAAAGCACACGCACTTGCGTGCGACTGGCAAGCAAAGGGAATCTCTCCCGGTTGTTGCTCCACCATGTCAGGGGGTTTCTTTAGGATGGATGCATTCCTCCTGCAGGTAGCGAGTGAGCTCCAGCTCGGCTCATACTCTCTTCGGGACGGTTGCAGAAGCAGTGCTTGTCCGGGACTTCAGCAGGTCTCCGAGCATTTATTATTATTTTTTTGCCGCTGGTGGCAGCTCTGTCCCGGCCAAGGACTGGCTGCGCAGCAGCTGACGTACTGAAAACCAAAGTGCTCCCAAAGGAGCGAAGTAACGTTTTGTTTTGATACCAGTGCAGCCATCCTTCTCAACATGCATCATTGAGTTGAACCAAGTTCAGTAATCGCGGTGGCCCATGATGCAGCGCGGTGGGCTTCTTCATATTGCCATATTTCATTTTTGCGGTTACCGCGACAGCCCTAGTTGACAGGGAACAGAAAATCTGTTTATGAGCAGTAAGATTTCTTTACTGCCTTCATTCATTCTAATGTAGAACCTCTTATGTACTCCTTTCACACTTCTTTGTGAAATTTCCTGGTCTTTGATTTTTGTTCCTGCAAACCTATTCCAGAGTAGACTTGTTTGGTGTTCTGTTTTGATGCTGCTGTCTTTTTTGTTTTTTCATTCATGTTCTTAGAGGACACAGTCTTGGTTCCTGCCCTGCACCGAGGAAGCACGTAGTTCAAACACTTGACTTGCTGATGTAGCAGCTTGGTAAAGGTTTTTGCAGCTCAAGACTAGAATCTGCAATGTGCAGACTTGTCTCCATAGGTCAGCCATATTGACAGACTGTGGCTTCTTATACAAGCTTTGTGTTAAGATCAAAGGGGTTTTCAGATACTAAAGGGTAATTTGCTCCAGTTGATAAGGTTGGTCTCAAAGTAGTACTAGAAAGGTCAAAAGGTTTAAAAGAATCAATGGATTGCTTCCTTTTCGGTGGATGCCTGTGAGGTTTGCTGACATCTGAGACAATAATGGTGTCACTTCATGAAAGGTCAAAGGATCAATAACATAACAGTTTTTTTAAGTATATATTTAAAGTTCATGTTAGTTTTCACCTTCAGACACTAAACATTTATTGAAGATTATGTAAAGTTAGAAGAGGAAAACATAGTGTGATAGGTCTAAACCTTTCATGTTGCAACTTTCTACTTTTGGTTAACCAAATATTAAAGACTCAAGATGGAAAATGGAAAATATTTACTTGAGACTAATTCAACAAATAAACTTAACGAGCAAGTCACCCCCAAATAAACATTTATTTTAGCTGATAAACTATACAAATGAGCATCTAATTGTGCTGTAGACATATGTAGTCAATATTTTGGCACTTTAGTGCATCTTATTTAAAATTTAAAAATTCTGCCTAAAACTGTCTGTGTTGTGCCCTCTTCAGGTAAAACCTCAGCACTACATTTTAATTTAAATCTGCCATTGCTATTGGCTAAGAGGTACACGATGGCATTAGCTGGAACATTATGATGTCACAATGTCGTTGTGTGTGTGTGTGTGTGTGTGTGTGTGTGTGTGTGTGTGTGTGTGTGTGTGTGTGTGTGTGTGTGTGTGTGTGTGTGTGTGTGTGTGTGTGTGTGTGTGTGTGTGTGTTTGTTTGTTAGCAGCTCCGCCCTCTTGGTCTGCCAGGCAACAGCTTTTGTTGCATTTTTCAAACAGGAAGTGGGAGTGGGGTAAGATTCTGGTAGGGGTGACTTGCTCTTTAAAAAAGTAAAAAAAAATAAAATAAAAAAAAATAAGCCACTTGGATAAAGTGTTTTCCTCTAATTGGCAAATTAAAAGACATTTTCACAAATAATATAAATGTGGTAGAAGAAGTATTGGTTCCAATGCCTGCATTTGGAATTCTATTGGAGATTTATTGTTAGCATAGACAGCCCATTAGATGCTCATTAACAGGATTTTTTAATTCGCTAAAATATTTTATTCACTCATATATTAATTATTGACAAGCTATATAGTTTTTTAATTCTGTCAGTCATAAGACCAGGTAATGCTCACTTTATGTACGTAAACAGACATCCAGTTAAAACATTTCCAGTGTCACGGCCCACTGGATGGATGGATGGATGGATTATTTCCTGAAAAGCAGTAGATTGCCATTTGTGCAATGCCTGAGGGACTGAACCGTTCAGATTTGGGGCAGTGGTCAGTCACTCTTCCCCTTTTAACCACTGCCGTAAATGTAAGTAAAGCTCAAAGGTGTCGAACAATGAAAAAACATTTTTAAATCGTATTTCTGTTTAGAATCGGTCACTCTTTTTCATGCTGGCTGAACATAAAAATAGCCTCCTACACCTATATCCTGCATTAGCTTCTGACAGAAAATAGATGGTGAAAAGCTAGAATTTGAAAAGCCTGACAGATCTGTCACACTGTCACGTAACATTCTTGGACTCACCCATTTTGATTTGTGACAGGAAAGGCTGTTGTAGGTTTAGCATCCAGGAAATAGCAGAGAACATCTCAACTAGCAGAAGCTAATCATTAGCGTTAGCAAGGTCACCACACGGCAGAAGCTCCTCCAGACTTGAGTTATTTGTGGAGAAAAACATCAATGTTGCAGTGTTAGTCACGTTGCTGTTATCCAATCCAAGGAGAGATGCCCAAATATCAGGAATGAAGGCTCTAAATCCTGACGTCTAAGCTCAGCTGTGCTCATTCATTCCTACTAGAGACAACTGCAAATATGTATTGATTAAACGAGTGTTCAACACCTTTAAAGTTGTGAGTAATCTGATCAACAAAGGTACTTTTTATGATCTTTCAACAGTACTTGTAAATCTTTGAGCTGAATAGTAATTTTATTTCTATTTCCTGTGTTTTCTATTTTCAGAGATGCCCATTATCTATGGTAACCAATGTCTTCCCAAACATTTCCGTTCTCTCTCCATAAAGGTGTTTGTTTTTCCTGAAACAAAGGCACCATCCTTCTACAGCCACATAGCACTATGACTGTTTTTCTGTCTTAATGTGTAATCTATGACAAACGTCCCTGAGCCTCATCCTGTACTGTGGTATTAATAGGACACGTCTCCCCTTCAGCAGCGTGATTTAGATAAGTAGATTGTACTGGTTGAAAACTCTGTGGGAGTAACATGAATAATCCAGATTTTAATTATTGCTGAAGCAGAGCGAGTAGGTGTTAATGACGACACTGCAGAGTGTTATTTGGTTGGCCCTCTTCACAAACAGATTGTTTCTATTAAAGTACAGTTATCGTCTGCCTAAGAGGCATGTTTTTGTTTGCTCTTCTTACCTCCGTTTTGACGTTTTTGACATCGTCATATTTGATAAACCTGTTTCATTATGAATAATTAAACCTCCAGTTGCCTTATTTTGTTGATTAACATAATCATCTAAGCAGCTCAGTCAGACAATCAGCACTCACACTGAAGACGTTGGAAGTACTTATTATTTTTGTTTTATTCTCAATCACTCAATCAATCAATCAAAGCTTTATTTATAAAGCGCCTTCCGCAACCCTGTCAGGAAGCCCAAGGCGCTGAACATGGTACAGTAGAAGTACAAATATAGTGAATAAATAAAAAATAAAAGCAATTCAGAAATAAATGCAATTCAAATTACAAAATACAAATTACAAAAAAAGGTGAAACATTGTAGTACAGGACAGATGGGTAAAACAAGGGATAAAGTGAACCAAATGAAAACTGTGGAAGAAATTCAACGTAAAAGAGGGCCGAATCAAACATGTTCAGGAAACGCCAAGCGGAGAAGGTGTGTTTTTAGGCGACTCGTAAAGGCTGGCAGAGATGGGGACAGCCAAACTGAGTCTTATTCTATTGAAAAAACATTATAGAAATGACATAGATACTATATAAAGAGGACTACGAGTGAGTTTATTAATGTTTTATACTGGGTTTAATTTAGTAAAAGTTATAAAGAGAAGCAGTTTCAGTTCAGGTTTAAATTTGTGGTTCACCTATTTCAACTTCAAAGCATAAATTAACACTATGATCTCTGACAGTGAAATGTAACAGTAAATAAAAGTGTTTTAATTCATAATTAACTTCAAATAAACTCTTTTGTGACATTTGAATGAGTGAAAATGAATAAGGATGTTGATTTTTAGTGAATAGTGGTGTTGCAACTTTAGGACTATGAAAACAATGTTCTATAGATGGATCTAAGTCTGGATAGTCTGGTTAGCCTTACCCCCAATTCACACCAGGTGCTGCTGTGGTGTGTTACGGAAGCAGTGCGCTTTACTTGCAAGCTCTGTGGTGCATTAGTTCACATGGGAGCGGCTGTGCTAGGGTTCTTTTAGTTGAACTGGCATGATCACAAAATCTCGAGAACGTTGACACTGTATGATTTAAAATAACTTTTTTTATATTGTCAGTATTTTAAATTCCATAATTTAATAATATTTTGGTCAATGGCTTCTCCTTTTTTGATGTTGTCTTGTGTGTTGTTGTCCATGCTGAAAAATACATCTACCTCCCCAAAAGATGCAGAAAGCAAATAAGCCATTTTGTCACTAGTAAAGATATAAAGTATTCATAATTAAGGAATCATGTTTTATTGTGATGCATACTTCACACTGATACCATGTGTGATTTCCCGTCTAGCCGTGTGTTAGCTGTGGAGCTTGACACTTGACATAATGTCAGAAATGGTACCCAATCCTACCTGTAGCGGCGTGGTACAGCGTGATGCTTCTGGGACATGCCTGAAACATACAGCACCGTGCCCATTGTGAGCCAAACATAGACTATAATGGCTTCTGCTTAGCAGAGACATGCCGCTGCCATAACGCGTCACAGACGCTCCCGGTGTGAATAGAGAACAGTGTTGGGAGTGCTAAAAGTAAGCAAAACTGCTTAGTATCCCTTTAATAAGACACTTATACGAGTGCATTTAAAATCAGTGTTGCATGTAGCACTTGCAAATCTAAGCTGCAGATGAGCTTCATATGTGTTTAATAGTCATCTGCTCTCGTAGAGATCTGGCAAAACAGCAGCTTTCTAGAGTGCAAATCAAACGCACCATAAGCCTGCCCAACGCCTCTCTACAACAAAGCACAGTAATCGCACACACCTGAAACTGTTTTGGGTGTAGCTAGATCAACCTGCAGAGCAAAATCTTTAGCTACTGCTATGCTTTCCAGGTTTTCAATGATTTTTAATTGCAGGATTACAGAGGAAAACTTCAACATACCAACAGCCAAACATGATGGAGGTAGCATAATCGTCTGGGGCTGATTTGCGGTTTCAGGACCACTTGTTGTAATTGATGGAACCATGAATTCTGCCCTCCTGAAGGAGGATGTTTGACCTTGACGCGGCTAGAAAAGCCTCTATTGGGGCTGCATTAAAATAAGCAAAACTAATCAGCCAAAACAACACAAAGATGTAAGGGACAAATACTTTTTTCACACCACTGAATTACTGCAATCATATTTCACAATGCCAGAAGAATTTTTAGGATATTAAGATATTTTGAACCTTGGGACTCTGAATAGGAATTTGATTATTGCAGAATTCCAATTTTAGCATGTAGACACAAGTGAAACATCCACAAATGCAACTTTTTATGATTCTCAGTTTCATTCTTCACTATGCACTATGTGCACTATTTATTGGTTGTCAATGGTAACAATGTAAAGTTCCATGTTTGTAGAAATGCCTTGTGTTCACCCTGTTCAGAGAGCATTTTCTATCAGTCTTTTATGATAATTAGTGATTCATTGAGAGCCTGTGATCTTTCTGTTCTTGTCATGTGAAATGATCGTGCTCAGGACATGTGTACAAGTATAATGTCTTATGTTAGGTAAATATTGACAAATTACCTAACATCTCATATGACACAGGGCCGTACAGATGCAATGAAAAAAACTCTGTGTGATAAACAATTTTTAGAGTTACCACTCGTGCAACGTCTTTTCAAGTTACTCCCCCCGGAACTTTATTGAACAAACCATACCTGAAAACTTGTTTTTTTTTTTTAAGTCAAATATGGCGTTCCTGTAAATCGCATAGATCTGAAGACTTTTTGTTTTGAGGGGATGGGGTCTTCTGTCGAGTTTCAGTCACTCTTTATGAGAATCAGGTCTTCTGTCGAGTTTCAGTCACTCTTTATGAGAATCAGTCAGAGAAGGAAGGGGAGCTTCCTCTAGTTCACAAGCTATCTTTGTTCTAGCGTGTATGTCACGTGTTGCCATTTGACCAATTAGTCACACGTGCAGAGATGGAGCAGAGCGGCGCTCACTGTGAGTATGAGTTTCAACATCTCGCAGTAGTTTTGAGCTAAACGTTTGTCTAATAATACAAAATCACCACCAGATAACAGGGTTTTCTGTCAAGGACAGATTAACCTCCTTTCAGCCTTCACAGATTTTCCTCCGAGGCTAGTTGTTATTTGTTTTTGGGGGGAGGGTTGATTTCAGAGTAAACACCACCAGTATTTAACTCCTTGAAACCTAATAACATAAATACTTTTTTTTAATAAAAAAATAAAAATGGCTACCAGTATGCTACATCCTTACTCGTTTACAATAAATCCCAGTGTATGGATCCGGGCATCGGAAGATTTAAGGACGCTGTAGGACGAACACGTGATGAGATAATTTCATAAAATTGTAAAATTTCTGTTGCATTAAAGAGTCAGATCAACATTTAACCTTTAGCAGTGGTTTATTAAAGTGTTCAATCAAACAGCCTTTGATGGAGCTGCATTTACCTGCAGCTGCAGCTCTTTCATGAGACCACACCAACAATTTCTTAAGGATGATTGCAGTATTCTGGATTATTTTCAGATTTTTTATATTTGGTGTTCTATGAATGACTCTTATAATAATCTTTTATGAAAATATGATGACCCCTAATAATTTCCTCATTTTTGTCAGTTATATTTTTCTTATTTGTCTGAACCTCGTAGTATAAAATGATTGTCATTTTGCAAAAAATAAATAAATAAATAAATAAATCACATAGATAATTTATTTAAAATTTTTATTCCAAGAGATTACTTTAGCAGCAAGAAGTATGTAAATATCAGAGGAGGTCACTACAGATACTGCAAATCTGCAGTATGCTGTTGTTGGTGACAGCGGCTACATTTAAGCTTCAATTGTCTTTCTGACTGAATGCTGCTGCAGCATGTAGGTGTAGGTTCACACTCATCCTGGACATGATCATCTTGAGAGTTTTAGCTGTAAACAGCTGGACGTTTCTGGTTTCGTTGAAGACATTTAGCCTCTCATCCTAGAGGCTCCTTCAGTTCCCAGACTTTGGTTGTGGTCAGAAACAAACACACTCATTGTCCTGCAAGGTTGTGTTTTTTTTTTTCCTTCTTGAAAACATGTTTTTTCCTAAATGAAGGTGATGTTATTGTTCTTAGAATTAAAATTAATGTTAAAGTTCAGAACGTTTCATCGAGTAAGACCTGCGGTAATCTGGCTCATTTAAAACATATAAAGTTTTTCGATCCTGTCACTTGTTTTCATTATACAAGCGAGTGTTTGCTGGTGTGTTCATGAGCTGCTTTTGGTTTTTAGAGAATTTTTATGCTGGTGCTACGCGTTTTTGTTGTGTGCTATAAAACCTACAACCTTTGTAGCACAAGTGCTATAAGCTAAAATGTGACATTGGAAGAAGGCTGATAATTCACATCACATTTGTTCTCCCTGGAGAGAGCAGCTTGCAGGCAAAAGATTAGATTTATGTTTATATGTCCACTGAAAGCAGCTGGATTTTTATTTCCTTTTAGAAAACATCTTTACAAATAAGCCCAATAAAGCCAGCATACATAGCTACTGGTCTTATTTATTTGAGTTTAATGTAATTCAGTTAAATGGATTATAAAATCTAAACAATTTTTTAATACTTGTGGAAGAGGCTCGACTTCCAAAGCATTTTTGCATGTTTTCTCCGGCATTCCTGGACCAGTATAAAGCCCATGGCTGTTGGGGAGATTCACACTCTGACAGTGTGAATTAATGAAGACCTTTCCCAACAGAATGGCTTTATTCCTAAATGTCAAAGTTTGGTTGTAAATGACAGCAGTGGCTGAAAATAGAAAAGTTGTTCACTGAAAAGGAAGTGATGGCTGGGCAGCTGGTACTTTATTTAATACATGCTATCATCTGAAATTAAAGCAAAAATAAGACAACAAGCACAATCTGGTGGCAATAATCCCATTTTACATTTTTTATTATTTTTGAAAAATAAACAGTTGTCACATTTCCAGGCTGACGTCACTTTAACCTTTTTTGACTGTGTTTTATTATCATAGATTATAATTTCCCTACCAGTAATCCTGCTCATGGTTTCATCTTTTGCACAAATCCTGTCATGTAGCCCCATCTAGTGTTCTAACTGAAGATGTGCATGAGCAGCAGAGGAGCATCAACAAATGCTCCATCTATGTTTATGTGACACTTCATTCGTGGAAACTCTTGACAGCTGATATGACGTTTGGCGACTCACCAACAGAATCGTGTCTTTGAGACGAGCACAGTGTCACACTGGTTCTGATTCCCGTTTGTGAAACCGTGCTCTTTAAATTCAGTGACTTTTGTGTATTTGCATTTAGTTATTTTATTAGTTTGGTGAATATGCACGTAAAAGCACTAAATTGCATGCCATTTCATGTTTTGATCTCTCTTCACTTTGCAGCAGTCAGCAAAGCAGTCTGCAGAGCAGCCATGAAGACGACAACTCTCGTTTCTTGACACCACAGATCCGAGAGGAGAGGTGAGAAAACAGGTTGTCATAAAAAAAATTATGAATTTTACTCCAAATGATTGGAGCTCCATTGGGTCACCAGTGTTTCCCCTAGGAATTTTTCCAGCTGTGGTGGTGGTGGTGGGTGGGGAGGGGATGACACGTCTCACCTTTATGTTAATGTTTTTTTATTAGACGCACTCCACTTTGAACTGCACCAATCCAGCAACTGCTGCATTTTAAGAACTAGTATTAAAGGTGAATACACCAATATTTGCACAAAATAATTTTTGTTTTAAACTCTCAGGAACGCACTTTGCAGGGGGGGTTAGGCATTTAATTTTTCTTGGTGTCTGGAAAAACATCTCCTTCTGCCCCCCTTTATTTGACTTTCTGCCCCCTTTATTTTGGTCCAAGATCATTACTGGGCTGGCCCTATTAAAAACGTTCTACACCCCTGCTTAGTAGACTTAATGAAGTATTTTTAAGTCAGTATAAAAATGACACAAATTTAAAGCACATAAAATGTGGCTTTTTGTGGATTACTGACCAATATCTTTGATTTAATTTATTGTTAAGAATGTCAAGATGCATTACAGTGAACATTATAATCAAGTACATTTTTCTAGTGCAGATTGGAGACAACCCATAGAAGCACTGATTTGATCTCATTTCAGAGAAAAATTGAACAGGTCAGATGCACCTAATAAATAAAATTACTAACATAAACTCAGGAATCTGTTTCTTTGCTTCATTGTTCTGGTGCTGAAAATATCACTAATGCGGATCAAAGGAGATACACAGATGAATGCACCTCTTATTAATTATTTGGAAATTAGTGGGTGTGGTTTACATCAATACCGGAAATCCTCTAATATTGGCCTGTATTCAACTAACGGACGGGTATCATATTTTGGCCGGTGTCGAAGTTGGCGGAGGTGAATAATGGCTGGTTTTTTATTGTGGCCAGGTGGAATGTGGTAACAAGCAAGTACGGGGGGCGGTTGTGTCATCCGTCTCACTTTTGATTTGCCAGTGATAGACCGCGAGGGTTACTTTAACCGTGTGGAGACGAAGAGGAGGTGAAAATTTGATATCAAGTTCAAAGAGAACGTGCTGATTATGCTGCTGAACACTCTGGGGAGCAGTAGGGGTTGTATGAACTAGTCACTAGTTGACTTCACCGCTCTATAGTGACTTTTTATGCCTGTCATCAACTAGTCACTGTCACGTGATAATGACCGGCAAGATGCAGTCCTCGGAAAAGACAGCAGCCTGCTGTCAGCAGGTGACAAGCTCCTGCGCGTCGGGAGGCAACTCGCTGTGCCAGAGCGTCGGTACCGACACCCGCCGTAAAATGGACATTTAACCAAATTGGGACGTTTACCCTCTTGCAATTTAACCTTCCCCTCACCCCCATCCTAACCTTAACCAGCTTGCGCATGCAAAGCTCTGATTGTTGACGCGCTCCAGACATCTGCGTCCTGAGCACGGCCACAGTAACATTATCAAATCAGGTGTCGCCACCTCAAAAACAAATTTAACACACAATCGTTCATGTCGGCTCATTTCCTTTTATGTTTTCTGTCTTTTATTCTTTTATTTGTGCCTGATGCTTTTCGCTGCTGTGGATCGGGGCGCATCACCTGTTTTGTCCTCCGGTGACGCACCGATCACTGATGTGGCCGCCAAGCAGCGCACACTCCGCTGTTTTTGCGGTCGGTAGATCTTTTAGAACTGCAGTTCAAAGGTAACTCATAAGGTGAATATATATGAACCCAGGTAGCAGTTTTTCTTTAGGATTGAGAGGAGATTCAGGAAGATAATAAACAGGCAGGACAGAAAAATAGTCAAATAACAACAAGTTTGTTTTTGTACCTGGTGGTTGCAACAAACAGACACCATTGAAGGTAATCAGAAGTGAGGAACAGAAAATGAAATAATTATTTTAATGTTTAGAGCAGCAGGAACTCTGAGAGGCTGCAGGCGCATCAGTGAGTTTGCGGCCGCTGCGCAGAGGGAGGGGGGGAGGGCTGAAGCAGAAACTACCGTTGTTAAAAGAAATGTGTTTAACTTTGAAAATGTGGGCGCAATTTTAATTTTCAAAAACGCTGCAATCAATAACCATTAGTTCATTTTGCTCAAATAGAAATTGAGGCCTGCCTCTAATTCTGGTCCTCCTTCCAATAAAGGCCTGGAGCTTGATGAGCTTGAGTAAAATACAGGCCCGGGCCTGTATTAGAGGATTTACGGTACATTATTTTAAATCTGAAATAGATATGGATTGATCAGAAGTTGATATGTGTATTGTTTATTTGAAAACTATTTACAGAGCAGCCTCAGAATTGAGATTAAATAGTTTTGATCACAATAGTAAAGGAACTATTACGGAACCAGTTTTTCGATAAAATCAGAACGTTAATATTTAAGCGCATGAATTAATGCATCTGAACTAATGCAGTAGGAACTAGGAAATATGAAATACTAGAACCATTTTATTTTAATTTGATTGAACGGATTTTTTCTTAACGTTGTTGGCATTTTTCCCACACACAGTTAAACAAAACAATGTTGGTGTGTGTGTGTGTGTGTGTGTGTGTGTGTGCGTGTGCGTGTGCGTGTGCGTGTGTGTGTGTGTGTGTGTGTGTGAGAGAGAGAGAGAGAGGGAGAGAGTTAAAATAATAAAAAAATTAAAATACCCGACCGGAGCGGAGGCAGTGACCGACGCATGCACGAGCCATTTTCAGCTCTATCTTGTCAAATGCACGACGTACGTTAGGAAAAAAATAACTTTTAATATTCAACCGAAAAAGAGGCGAGCTGAAGAAAACCTAGGGAGCACTGAAGAAACGTGAGCAACAGTGAAGCAAGCACAGAGAGATCCGTTACTGTGTGTGTGTGTGTGTGTGTGTGTGTGTGTGTGTGTGTGTGTGTGTGTGTGTGTGTGTGGATGGGCCGGACGGACTGAGCTCCCGGCTGCAGTTTTGTGTGTAGGGAGGGGCGGGCGCTCTATGTGACTGGCCAATCACAGAGCATGAAGACATTCAGTTACCCAGTGAGGATTTTCCTTCAGCACGATTACAGATATTTACGAATTTTACTCGTTTCATGCTCGTATTCGTCAAAAATGCTTTATCCTTACCGGATACTCGTCTGAAATGAGTATCCGGCTCATCCCTAGCTGTAACCACCCTGCCCTGCCTCCTCCTCCTTGCTGCCTACCGGCTGTGATCACAAGCAACAACAGAGTAGTTCCTGCTGATTCTTCGGGAAACGGCGCAAAAAAAAATCAGTTAAACTTGGGATCTTGTAGGCGTGGTGCTGGGATTACGCCTATGTAAGGGAAACACTGGGTCACATAAAAAGACTGTCAAGGGGAGAAACAGCACATAAAATGTGGCTTTTTGTGGATTCATCCCATATGTTCTCCACTAGAGGGCGTTTTGTCTTCCTTTTTGTTTACATATAAATAGAAATATGAACTTGGTGTTAGTGTTACTGTTAATCACTTGTTTGATTGAAATGAATAATGCAGAGCAGCAGCTATTTGTTTCCTTATTTATTAAATTAACTGAAGAAAATGGAAAAATAAATACGCATTGTGTTACAGAAAAACATTTTAAATGTGTGTTACGTACATCATCTTGTAGATTTATCAAATCCAGCTGACTCCTGCTGGTTTGTGCACTGGTCTGCACAGAAAGACTAAAACTCCCATAAACCATTCTACATGAATATTCTAGATGCAATGATTCAGCGGGGGTTGGATATTATTTTACAATGTGGCAATAATTCAAATAAAGTGGCTAATAATTATACTTATATTTAATGTGCAATTAATTTTGTATTTTATGCATGTGGATGTGCGCATGAATGTCCCAAACCCCTGTTGGTATATAAGAACTTTTCTTGAACACAATGGATCATAATGCAAAAGAAGTCGGATATAACTGCACCGGATGGCAAAAAAAATCCTTCAAAAGTTATAATATTGTCAAATAGGCTTTTATTATTTTATTAATTTAAGTAGCGTAATCACTATTTCTGTGTCCTCGATGCTGTAAAATCCTTCTGAACACCACCTTGCACTGCTGTCAGGCTGAAGCCTTGTATTCCCATTTGTTTTAATCATTTCCATGTCTTCACATGAATATTCTCTGCTGGCCACCATTGTAATTTTTTTTGTTTTAATCATGAAAAAGCCCCACAGAATATACATTCACATTCATTTCCTGAAAAGTTCCATTTTCGAACAAACAATGTTTCTTCCTGACAGCAACAACATGTTTCATGGATTTTTTTGTGGAAAAAACTGATACTAATCAGGCAAAAATGTTAATTTACAGATGAACAGAAGTTGTCAGCACACCAGAACTCTAAAGCAGAAATATCCTGAGGAAAACAGCCATTCTAGGGATGTGTAGGGGTTTCAGATTATAATGATGGAGGAAGATGAGAAGCACTCACCTATCCATCTCTCTCTGTCGGTTCAAGGCGAACTGTGCATTACACCTCCACTCTTCCTCCCTTCACTTCACTTCTTATCCTGCCTCTCCCCCCGCTCACTCTTCTCATGCTCAATGTCTCCACTGGCTCGAATTAGGAACAGTACATGTCAAGCCTATGGGATTTCTTGCTGCTTTTCTTGGTGCTGTGCCGGTGTTAGCTGGTGAGGGGCGTCTGCAGCAGCTGCGGGGAGAGCAGCGTTCTGTAGCCGGCTTTAGAGGGCACGGAATGTCATGTCTCCTCTGCAGGTAAAACCAGCTGCTTCTCTGCATTTAGGCTGCACCACTGCCTCTCCAAAACTCTACCTGTGCCTGCTGCTTCATGTCTGTCATCTCTGAATGTTTTCTCTCTGTCTCACGGCATCTGTTTGTCTGCAGAGTGTGCCGTAGTTTACCCAGTGCGCCGTGTTCAGCTGCATTTTCTGGTTTACTGACAAAAGGCGGTTTAGCTGATTTTTGCCTCTAGCTGGGATGTTTAGCTGCCCGTTCCAGAAATGCATTGCGTCCATGGAGGTGTTGAGTGAAAAAGTTGCAGGTCATTAGTCACAGTAATGAAATCCAGTGGATGACCTGAATACAAGTTTGCTCGTCTCTCGTCACGCGGTCGCATCTGTGCAACTCCTCCACTATAACTGCAGATAGTGTTATGTAATATCACAATGTGACTTTTCTGGGTGAGAGCGATGTGACTCATCAGTGAAGATGATGCAGCACACGACTGAGAGTAACGAACCAACTCTGTGACATCTGCCGTCACTTTGTCTAGTTATATTGTAGAGATAAATGGTCAAACTCCAAACTCTGTCACAGGAAATGTCATCACTTCCTTCCTGTTTTAAAGCTGTCATTCATACATGTTTAGTGTAGAATAGAATAGAGTAGAAGCACCTTTCATCATCCTTCCACAAGGAAATGTAGGTGTATAAGCAGCAAAGTAACTAACTAAAAAAATTCAGCTGTTCAAATGGTACGATAGACACGCTAAAGATTATAATGCGATGGCTACAAACAGCGTACCCATCTACAACCAGTTTTGACATAATTGTTTAGCTAATGCCACCATTGAAAAGCAAACAACGGACATTAACGCCTCCTTCTCTCTGTGCGATGTCTGCTAGCCAAACGTCTAATGGACCACTGTATGGATTTTAATGAAAATTTCAAAAAGTGATCAGTGGCTGGCTGGACATCTGATTAACGCTGGAGTTAATTTGCTGCCACAACCCTTCGCGAACACAAAAAATACTACTACTCTATTTTCTAGAGATGAACCGATCACTTCCTGTTTAGGTCTAATACTGGCTCCCTTGTACTTGTTTTTGTTAGAGTTTCAGTACCACAGAACAGATACCACATCACAATGGCATGGCATCACCTCTCACCCCCAGTCCACTCTGGAGGCATCAGCGGCAAGGAATGGCATCGGAACGTCTCTGTTTCAAATAGAATCCATTTTAGTCTATGAGTTGATCCACATAGGTCTAGGCACGGAACATTCCAGGTGAATCCCTGGAGCAGCTCACCATTAAAGATTGGATTGGGTTCCATTTTTGCTGCGAACCTCTTCTAGAATGCATTAATTTCCGTAGTTAACATAGGGCTAGACAGGAAATCACACAGTATCAGTGTAAGATGTTTGGTAATTATCAAAATAAAAGACTATTGCAGATATGCTATTTCACAACTATGTAGATTAGCTCAACACATATGGTCTAAGGGATGTTTCACTACCGGCATCTGTCGAGAAGTGCAACGGTGTGTTTTAAATGGCTTTAATCCTGGCAGGTGAGATGCTATATATGCATTATATATTACATCAGATGTGATCTCCTTTGTCTTCTTTTTGGTTTCATGGCGGAAGGCACAAACAAACCATCTTGAAGTCTCGCGGGATTTTGTGATCTCGCAAGTCTAGCTAGGAGGCGAGCGGAGAAGCCACTCCGCGGCTGAAGAAGTCATTTGTCTTTTTATTGTGTCCTTTTCTCACAAATTAGTTTTATTAAGTATTTATTTTGCTTTATTTGCATTTAAAAATATATTTTCTAAGAAGTTCATCAAATATTCTACGCATTTATAGTTCAGAATAGATGAACATTTAGTTCATAGTGAAGATGCATGCTTACATGGTATACAGGTGAAACAAAAAATTAGAAAATGGTGCAAAAGTTCATTTAGGTCAGTAATTCAACTTAAAGGTGGAACTAATACATGAGATAGACTCATTACATGCAAATCAGATATTTCATGGCTTCTGAAAACCCCAAATTCAAAATCTCAGACAATTAGAATATTATTTATGAAAAGGTTCAATATTCTAGACTCAAAGTGTCACAGCTAATGAGTCCAGAACACCCTGCAACAGGTTCCTGAGCCTTAGTTTAAATGGTCTCTCTGTCTCACTTGAACCACTGAAATAAATCAAGTTTCACCTGTACAGTGTAACGTTTTGTAAATGGTTACTTTTAATAAATTGTCAATAGAATATAAAGGTATTAAATAAAATGTTATATTCCATAAAAATATGGATTATCAATATTATTGAACCTTTAATATTCGATTGATGATGAAACCAGGTTATATGGGTATGCCAGTGTTAGGGATTTTATCAATATGTTTATCAATAAACCCATGTCCTGGAGTCGAAGAGAAAAGGGACAAGAAGCAATGAGGCAGACATACACCCAAATCACGATTTAGTGGCAAGTGTGGAGGGCAAATGCCCCGAGCATCTGGTCACAGAATTTATTTATACAGCAGAGATAAGAAAGGAATGGGAGTGGATCGTGTGTGTGTGTGTGTGTGTGTGTGTGTGTGTGTGTGTGTGTGTGTGTGTGTGTGTGTGTGTGTGTGTGTGTGTGCGTGTGCGTGCGTGCGTGCGTGCGTGCGTGCGTGCGTGCGTGTGAATGCTTTCAGGACATTCAGTTAATAGATCTGTTAATAGGACTAAAGTAATTAAATATAAAATTTATAAAAAGCCAGGGAAACACTTCATAATAACAGAGACAAAAATATAGTTTATAAATATCTATTTATTACTACATTAATGACGAAAGGCAAATGAATATAAATGGTGATTCAAAGTTATATTAAATGAAACAGTGAATGAACTCTGATGAAACATGACCTTGTGTGTTTAAGAGCTTCACTAAGTGACTCAGAAAGGTGTGATATCTGGGTTTATAAAATAAATGTGGCTCTTTGATGTAATTTCAAAAGTTATCAAATTAATATCAACCATTCTAACACCAATGATTAGCCTACGCACCAGGATAGTGGAAGTGTCTGGAGATCCGGTCTGCAAGTGAAGCCGCCTCACCAGAGCGAGTCAACTTCTGATGTATCTGAAGGTTGCAGGGGCCCCCTCAGAATACGCACGACTGGTCAAAAGATACTTCCCAGGTGGCTTCTGGCGGATGGTTTCACGTCTGAAGAGTTGGCGGTGGATTGAGCAAATAATAATTGAGTGATCTAAAAAAGATGCCGCTAAAATTATTCCACTAAAAAATCTGGTTGACTCCCCGTGGGATGGTCATTTAGCATGAGCTGTGAGCTTTTGCTGAACTCGGAGCTCTGGAGAACTGGGGAAAATAGGAAGTGAGTTCACTTCCAAGAGGTGTTTGTTTAAAATTTTGACCAACCAGATGTGAGAAATTTGAATAGGCGTTCACCAAGACCGTCAGATTTCACACATTCCTCAGGTACTCAGAGGAGCTTGATTTCATTTAATGTTAAGTAAATTTGTTAAACATTCATTTGTTAATATACTGATATTAATATGCGAATGTAACTAGTAATAAATCATTATTAAACTCTCAAGTAGACTTGTTTAGTGTATTTAAGATCTAAAAGAAGTCATGAAAATCTAAACATGTATGTTGATTAATTATTTATGTATTAAATCTCTTTAGATAGAACATTCATTGTAGATGACGCAGAATATGAATGTAGATTGAGACCAAACAATCACTTTTCTTAAAAGAGTAAAAGTCTCAACTTCTGCAGTACACCTTGTAACTTGCAGCTCCTTGTAAACATGGGAGATTATTTTGGCTTAGTTTCCAGATGGTTTGGTTGGAGAACTTAAACGGAATTGTTTTGGTACAGGGAAGAACACAACATTCCTAGCAAAAGGAAGCTGATGGGCACTTGATGGTCTGTTAACCTCTGACATTGCTGTGGAGAAATAGCTCTGTTGAACTTTCTCAACGCTACAACATGAAAAACTGTCCTAATATTGACAAATAGCACTCATGTTGGATGCAGGTACTCTCTGAAATGGAACCTATAAGCAAATACAGAGTCCTAAACCAAACTTTGCACATAGACTTGAATAAAAGGCTGAAAATATGATAAAACTATAAATACAGCAATGACCAGATCAGATAAGAATCTGTGCATTAATGTTCTGAATGGAAACGTTTTAAGCAAACATGTTGCACTTTGTGTAATATTGAAGCTAATAAAGATGGCTTGTATTAGATTAGTCAGAGGAATCATGAGTTTTGGACCAGTTGCAACCTCACAGACATGGATGGCTGTGATAAAGGTGATAATGTCACCAGGGAGCTTGTCAGATAAAAACCACAAGAGCTGTTGCTTTCATAAAAAGGACTAGAAATCAGCTGTTTTATGTGACCAGTGACTGAGCTGTGTCTCTTCTGTGCAGGTCTGACAGTGCAACTGAAAAAATCAGGTAAGCTTGTTTTCCTCTCTTGTTTCCCCAGAGAGCTTCTACTGAGCGTGTGCATACAGGTGAGGGTACAGTGGGACTGGCTCCACTGTCACCCCATTTGCCCCGGCCCGCCCACTGTGCATGTGATCAAATTCATGTCTTTGTCCACCAACTAAGGTGTCTGAATACGCTTTACATTTGGAGAGGCCAGCAGTGAATACAGTTGCAAGCCATGGAATGCCTTTGTTTGCTTTTATTGGACAAACAACATCAGACACAAACAGGGCTTTGGGAGTTGGACACCATTGTGGCGCTTTTAAGTCTTCCTGCTGGACCGGCCAGTAGCAGGTCAGCAGTGTGGACACACACCGGTGGCTCATCAGGGTGTTAGAGCTGCACCGTCACATGAGACTCTGGGTCTTAAGCAGATAAGGTGAGTGGGATTAGAGAGGGCATTTTAAGGCCTTGTGGCCGCACATGAGACATAACAGGAGACAAGGTGCTTCGGTTCATTTGGGAAGACATACGGAACATTTTCCTGAATGTTACTTTTAATACATGCATAAAATTCTCTTTTGAATATGGGAATTTGCCATTTTTCTACTTCATTTGGAAAATACTGTGTTGTGCTGTGAAGGATGTGGGTTTATGTTTTTGTGTTTTTGCAGTGATCAGTGATGAGAAGCGGTGTGTGTCTTATGTGTTGAGTGTGTGTGTGGTTCGGGTCGCTCATGTGCGGTGAGACCAACGCACTGGATCCAGCCACTCTGTGCTTCATTAGCTGGTGGACGTCTTTTAACCCCTGTGGTTGTTCCTGTTTTGTTACTGGATGCATTTTCTTCCACTTAGAATCTTTGGTAGTTTTTGAATAATTGAGACACTTGTTGTTTATTTCTTGGAAGGGTAATCAGATGATTCTGTGCGAGGGTGAAATAAATAGTGGAGAGAAGTTTTGCAGGTTTTTTTCTTTTTCTTTAACAAATCAGATAATAAATTACTTTAAACGTATGAATACAATCGGTTTTACTATTTTACGGGAGTGATGGGTCCAGCAACACCAATGCATCGGAGCGTGTGTCTACTGTAGCTCACAGAGCGAGATCCCGTGTCGGTGCGCGTATCTCAAATGGGGGTACGCGTACCCCTGGGGGTACGTGAAGAAACTCCAGGGGGTACGTGGCAAAATGTACATTCATTTATAAAATAGAATCCATGCAAAATATTTTAAAAATAATTATTTAATACATATTTTAGGAAAATATAAGTAAAAGTTCATAAAATGTGTTTTATATTCAGTAGAAGTTGGCTAAATTCATTATCCCAAAATCCCAGGGTCTTCCCCCCCCCCCCCATACCAGAATGGTTAACTCCAACCTGTCATATAAAGCCTGGTATCG
Source organism: Nothobranchius furzeri (assembly GCF_043380555.1). NCBI lineage: Eukaryota > Metazoa > Chordata > Actinopteri > Cyprinodontiformes > Nothobranchiidae > Nothobranchius > Nothobranchius furzeri. Next base: position 27,071,916 of record NC_091753.1, read on the forward strand.
CCAGTTAGTCACTTGGATCAGCGTTCAACACGTGGTTGAATACAGCAGCAATTGTTTGGAAAACACGGAGGGACAAGTGGCCAAGAAGGCCAAACCAGAGCCGGCTAAATCCCGGCTGTATCTTGAAGATTACGTTTTAATTGGATTTACTTCCACAAGTTGCAACCCACCCAAGGCACTGTGTTTTTTAGGGTTAGGGTGATTTTTTAAAGAGGAAACTGTCTGAATTCAGATCATCTCAAGACACGATGCGGAAGGCCTCCACAACATCAGCCAAAGCCCTAGAGGCCTCTATTGAGGTATGTTGATACTGATGACATGATGACATTTATGAGCACATACTATTTTGCAAAAGCTTGGAAGGGAAAACGACAGGAGCGGACATATTTAATGTTGTCAATGCCGCTTTCTGTGAATATGGTTTGAGCTGGAAATCCTGCAGCAGCATCTGTACGGACGCGGCAGCATCAATGACGGGGCCGTGCGAAAGGACTGATAGCGCGCATTAAAAAAGAAAACCCCGACGTGATGTGGACTCCCTGTGTCATACACAGGGAAGCATTATCCAAGAAAATGAGCCCTGTGTTACATGATGTTTTGAACAGCAGCTTCAAAGTGATCAACTTCAGTCCAGGCCACTTAATGCGCGCCTGTTTTGCCATCTCTGCGAAAATATGGTAGCTGAACACACACGACTGCTGCTGCACACAGAAGTGCGCTGGCTCTCTTGAGGGAAAATACTCAACCGGCTGTAGGAATTAAAATCCAAAGTACACGCCTTTCTGACTGAGCACAGATCTCCCCATGCCACCTTGTTCCAGGACACGGATTGGCTTGCAAAGCTGTGTTATCTGGCCGATATTCAGCAAACTGAACGAACTGAATACATCTCTGTTTGGCAAAAACACCAGCATTTTAAACCTGTATGTATATTTCCAATACAGTTAGTAATGAATTATTAACATTTAAAATATTTGAAATAGTTTTTTTTTTTTCAAATGGTTGAATTTTGTTCATGTGTATCAGTTCCAAAATTGAATAAATCAGTCACTGAAGGCACAGTGCTCTATTTAAGTTCTTTTGTTTTTTACAACCAACAATGCTTTTGCGCTGATTGGGGGTATTCGGCTGAAAAAAATATTTCACAGGGGGTATGTCAGTGAAAAAAGGTTGAGTACCACTGATTTAGGTGGTAGTCACCGGTACAGCTGCTGTTTCGCTGGTCAGTGAAGTGCCAAACCGCGTTTAAACGGAGGAGCGTCTTCGTCTGTCAACGGGATGAGTTTCTGCCAAATAGCACATGTGTTGAAGCAAAATGATTCTTCTGATACATCATGGAGCCAGAGTGAGAACAGAATGTGGTCCGTGAGGGATCATTTTGTTCTTTTTATTTCATTTTATTTCCTTGTTTCATCTTTGTCCTCTTCGTTTGTGCTTGATCCATCAGAATTTAGGTTTTAAATTGTTTTTTACATTCATTATTTTCTGCAGGTGAAATGATGCATTTGTTTAACTGAATTTTCATACAATAATAAAAGAATGTCGTCAATGCTGAGACGTCACAGGAAAAAATGCATGCGGAAATTGGCCGTCAGAGCGGGGGGTGTGCGTGTTGGGTGCGGATCAGACCGGCCCACATTGGGTAAACGACACAGCAAGACTTGATGTCAGTGGAGAGTCTGGCCTACAATGATACTTATGATCCAGCAGGTTTCCGTAGACAAACAGTGACACGTGTTGACATAGAGTCGATACAGTTTGGGTAATGTGTCGAAACGCTTCACGGGGCTTCATCTGCCCATCACTATTTTACGGCTCACTTTATGTTACTGTTTACCCTGTTTTATCCAAAAAGAGCTTGGGTCAGCATAAAGGATCGTAGATTTAATACAAATTTTTTTGCTGAACCACAAAGACATGATCTGAAGTTACTTTGTCAGTTACTGAGTTTAAAGGTCAAACACAAAGACTTTTGGTAGCCAACTTTCTGTACATTTATACTTAAAGGAAAGTGTTTAACTGGAGGCATCATCCTATAGAGAGGTGCAAACATTTTTTTGTGTTTTAGAAAATAAGTTATCAAAAAAGTCTTACTTTATGACCATGTGACAAAAAACCAAAGAGGTGATGTAGTTACTGTTTACAATCAGTAAGTGTGTGCAGTTGCAGAGTGTGCACCGAGCACCCTGCAGCGCCGGCGTTTGTAATTTGACACCGGCAGGCTAAAAACTCCACAGTTGTTTAAAGAACCAAAGTCAGTAAACAGGAGCGACCCAGAAGTTATTTTTTTTGTACCCCGAAGAAACCACGTCATCTTATTGTTTTACTCTGATACTGACAAGTTTTAGTGTTCACCTTTGTGTTTCACTCTAGATTTTATTGTTTATGCCTTGTTGGGTGTCATTCTTTTCAGCACAAGCTCACCTGCTAATTTAGAGTAACTTCTTCATTTTGTCATACTGTATTAGCACACTGAACCTGAAAGTACACAAAAATTAAATTTTGAGTAGAAAAATGTACATAGTACATATATTGCTGTGAAAACCACTAACATTTGTAAAGAAATATTTTCAGCACTAAGAGTAAAACTGTTGAGTGTGAGTAAAAAAACAAAAAAGGTTAAACAGGATCAGATTTAGCAGGTCACAAAATGATATACATATATTTCCATTTACAAATATATACATATATTTAGAAAGAAGGTGTAATTACCAAAAGCCATATTTTATGTGTGCCAAGCCTCAAAGTAACACAGGGGAACATTAGTTCAGTACAAATCCAGTGGGTGTCCTTCCTGACTTTGTCCACCAGAAAGCAGCAATGAGCACACTCCCGGAAGCAGAAAGCTTTCTCTGCCTGCACCTAGCAACTATTTACGCATGATTTTTGTGACTGGGTGAATTAATAATGAGGTACTTTGTGATGGGTGATCTGGTTCTTATCACAGCCTATAGGATGAGCTTGGTCTTGTTTTTCTTCCTGACTCCGGAGTCCTAGCTTACGGTGTGTAGCAGCGAGAGCCGACAGAGCCGTCACAGAGCTGTAGGACTTCGCTCTGCATCTGCCACAGATCTAATATGCAAAAGCACCTCTATCTTGGCATGAATTATTTGCCCTAAATGTCTTACTTTTACTTGGATAAACATGTTAAATCACAACTTTTATTTAGTTTTAGACTTCATTTGTCAAAACAAGCTGTAATCATGACGCTAAGTGATTTCCTGGTTGCATAATAATGGGAGTAATGCGTCCGGTGCGTGATCATCATGCACCGGCATGTGGATTGACTCCAGAGGTTTAAAGGCACACTTGGCAGTTTCACTTGCTTTTAGCACCCCCTAATGTCCATTATTAATTCTCTGTGGTCGAACCAAAAATGAAACTGTGCGTTCGTCATTTTGACACCTTAATCTAACAGCTGAAATGTCTCCTCCAGCGTTCATTAGGGTCTACAGGAGTGATTCATCACCAGTTTAAACAAATCAGCTGTGTTCTTTTGTTACTAAAACATTCAGGAAATGTGCTGGCAGCAAAATGCAGCACCAGGTTTGTCAGCTCAATTTTTTAACAAGCCCCTATGAGTGGCCTGCCAGTCTGAAGTTGTAAATGTGATATTCGGGCCACAGAGGGAGGTGGGGGTCTCAGAGTCATTCATTAACCTTGTAAAGGGTCATTTTAGCACATACTGGCTCCTCAAGAGAATAATAAAAATATATGAAAATGCTGCATAGTTTGGCTTTAAATATAACTTCAAGTCAACACAACTAGTTTGTTTTTACAAAAGAAATGTCTAAATATATATTATTAATTGATGTGAGATTAACCTACCACATATTTGCAGAATACGTCATTTCAGTTAGAAATAATGGACCAGTGGTGCTGATAAAAGGAACACACTAACTGGCCGTTAGTTGGGGTAAGTGAAATACGGGCTAAAAAATCTGGTAAAATCTTTAAAGGTATTTATTTACCTGTAATAATAATTAGTAGTAATTATCAGTAGTTATCTATTTAAAAATATTTTACAGTTCTTTCAGTCATACATTTGCGCAGAAGTTTACAGTCGATCAGATAAAATGAGTGTGTATATATTGTGGTCATGAAAAAATAAATAAATGTCCCATTTATGGGGGTTAAAGTTTCAAAGAGCAACTGCAGGCGCCACTGAGCTGGACTTGGCCCAGAGCCACAGGATGCAGACCCCAGAGTTACAGTCATCCAAAGCTAAATTCATCCCAGTGATGACACAATGGTGACCTGTGATTGGAGGTCTTTAAAAAGGAGTCAGAGCTGTAAAACCTCCACATCATAATGCCTCTCTGCCCCCGACTGCTTCTGTAACTGAATCCCTTTACCTCCCATTCTTCACCCTGCTTCTACTTTATTTTGTTCTTTAGTAAAATTGTGTCTTCCTGCTGCAAAACACTCTTTATCTCTTAAAATAATTAACCATCTGAAAACTGCCGCTTGATCAGAGGTCGTCATTGCATTTTTTTACTATTAAACTTCTGCAAGTTTTGATTAGAAACAGATTTCATGATTCTTTGTTTCTGTGGCTTCAGGAACTCAACTGCAGGTATCCCCTCATCCTAAATCCTGCAAGCTGTGCAGAGTCCATAAATAAAGAAGCATTAAATAATTCATGTAAAAAGCCCTCTGGCTTTGTGATTTGGTCTCGGTCCTTATGTTGCTGCAGTTTGCACGTTTGAGACATTTTACCGACTTTCCTTTTTGTTTTAAAGTGGCTGTTTAGTTAAATAATGTCTCTGTAAGTGATCAGTTCCTCATAATGAGTGTCAGAGTTCTGCTGAAAGGCGTCTCCTGGCTTTGAGCTCTGCTTTTGTTCCAGTATCTATTCCTCTTCTGCCAGCTCTGTCCGTGGATTATTGATCATCGTCTGTGGTTTGAGACATTAGCATCCAGCTATGGAGCTCAGCATAATAGGATCTTTCTCCTCACTTTGTGCCAAAGCCTCCTGTTACGTAAACGATACCTGGGAAGCAGACAAGTTTTTCCTGGTTGTTGTTTCCTTTCAGAGGAGGGAAGGAGGATAGAGTCGAGAGGTGTGGCATGTCTGCCTTATTTTATGTATTTTACTGGGAAAATGAGCCCATCTGTATAACAGCCCCCATGACATCAGAATAATGGTCGTTGTCTTACACGTTTATGTCACTGGCATCCACCAGATGCTGAGAGTTCATGACGCACCTCATCCTGCCCACATTCATGTGTGTTTGTGAATGAGCACGCAGCCACTCCATCGCTGATGTGGCTCTTCCGAGGGATGCTTTAATGCAGCGGTTGAAGGCAGTGAAAGTGTGCCTGCAGCGTGTAGATAGGAGCACCAAGGAGGAGGAGGAAGAAGAGAGACGGAGAAAGTGATGTGGTGTAGATGGGGGGTGGAGGAAAAGAGGTGAAGGACCACCCTCATTGAGAAGTCATTCTTAGGGAGCCTACCAAATAAACCTTCCCACACACACACCATAGGCAGCCAGCCAATCAGATCGCTCTCATCTCTGGCCCGTCCTCCCCCGTACAGCTGCTCATCCATGGCTCAGCAAAGCATATGCGAGGTGAAGCAGCAGGAAGCGAGCTTGTGCATCGCCTGGAAGGAAATCTGGGTGTTTTAGCTAGGAGGGAAAATGATGATTTGGCCATAGCCAAATAGCTAAAACTGAGAGGAAGAAATTTGAGTTTGTTTCTTTCAAGATGGCACGATCCAGTCCTCCTGAACAACCTGCTAACTAAGAGATGCCTGAGCCATCGCTTTCCCTCTGACTGGTACAGGAGGTGCTGTGTTCAACATCAGGACCTGGGGGCAGGCTGAGTCTCAGCAGCGGTGACAAAGCATGCTGGACGAGTTGCTATTTGACATGAAAACAACAAGATGTTGACTGAAGAGAGGCCATGAGAGCTACAAGAGAGGCCAGAATGGTGTCAGCCTGTTCACCATGCACAAACAGAAGGTCAGATTCAGTTTCTGTCTCCCATCTCACTTCAAAATTCCAACTATAAGATCTTTGTCTTTCATATATCTTTAAAATCAGTGCTTAAATTATTAACAGCAGGCTTTTCTAACACTTGATTTGTCATTTACTTTTTACTTTTTACTTTTTAATTCATACTGAGGACCAGTACTGATATTGAATTGTGTTGTCGTAGGTTTATAGTCCTAAAATGTTCAGTAAAGAGAATATTTGTCCATAGCCTGATGATTGTAGGGATATCCCACCACACCGGCGCGCACACACGTGAGCTGAGAGGATTGTCCAGCCTTCTTCAAAGTGGTCCATTGCCGCCTATTCCACTAGATTTATGGTTCCTGTCAGGGCAACCCTGAGTCTGCTTTATGTTATAGTCAGTTAGCTAGCTCCTAAATGAATCCTGAGTGAGCGTCATCAAGAGCCAAAGGAAGTGCTCAGAGATTAAGCTCTTTATGATTTATTATTGTATAGTAAAAAAATGCCTCTAAAGGGAATTTACAGCCATTTTAAAGTTTGTAAAGATAGTTCTGTGAACAGTCTCTGTTCAGAGAAACAGCGTTACAGTTAGGGGTTGGAGTCGTGCATTGACTGGAACCAGGACTAATATTCAGTTTCTCCCAGAATCTATACCCAGTTAAAAGGAAGAAGAAGCTGCCAATACCAACAAAGAGTCCGCCTGAAGTGTTTGTGGTACTGCGTTCTAAAGTGTGGCGTCACTTTAGAACGTTAATAGAATTAAAACTCATGGAGAAGTTCCGACTATTTCATTAAGTAAGACGTAAGCTTGCTCGTTTGAAGCATGTAAAAGTTTTGACCCGGCGTTTTGAAGGAATCGCAGTTGAGAATCGCTAGGAACCGGAATCAAAAAGAGGAATTGGAATATGAACTAGAATCTTTCTAATTCAAACAATGCCCACCCTAACTCTTCCCTGATGAGCTGGTCTGGGAGCAGCCAAGACCAACGTGGATTTCTAACATAGCTTCCATCTTCAAAACCTCATAGCCTTTTATGCAAACATTGTTTTTTGACACTTTGGCATTACATTCAACTTAGCATCACACAGTTATTTCTACAGAAACATTATTATTATTATTATTGTTATTATTATTATTGCTGTTTTTGTTATTACTGTTATTATAAGATCCCTGTTTGACTTGATTTATTTAAAAGATTTGGTGGATGGAGCTGTAATAAAATTTAGGAATCCAATTTACACTTTGTTGCTTTCAGACTAGCCATTAGCTCATCAGTCCTGTTGGATGCAAACTCTGTTTCTACTAACAGAGGCTATTCAAGAAAAACATAAGTAGTATTTAAAGCTTTTACACAAAAACACACAGAAAAATGACCAAAACATAATTCCATTGTCCAAGGTGTCACAACACAGGAATATTTTTTTCTGTTTAGTAGCTTATTTTTATTACATGTGTTAGATTATTTTTAGTTTAGGTTGTATACACTATGCCTTATTTGACTGTGTAAAGAAGCTAAGTATTCACTGACTATGTGTATGTCTTTTAAACTATTTTTTTGTTTTTAAAGATTATTTCAGAAATTCAGAAATCACAGTTTAGGGCTGTGAGGAACACTTTTATTCATTAAAGTGTTTATGCCAGTTTTTATATCCGTACCTCCGGATTTTAAAATGTGATCTGGAAAACATGTCATATTCTAGTGTAATGTGAGTAATGTGATGATAACATGTAAAATAAGAAATCCACCTGGATTAGTATGTATTTAAGCACATAGATTAATATAATATTTCATTTTTTATGTGTATACGTTATTTTATTCTATAATTTTACATCTGCGCTTTTCATTGTTTCTTTGCATATAACGGCAGTTTTAAATATGTTTTTAAGTTTATTTTGATAGAAAAAAAATCTTACAATTATAATCTCTTGATTGACCTATTATTAAAAGTGATTAGAAGTGATTCATTCTGAAAACTAATTAACACAATAATTAAAAAGGTAATAAACAGGGTGTGTTTTTTCTTCTTCTTTTTTCGTTTCCTTCCCTTTACTTTTGGACCGTTTAAAAGCTCGGTCCCAGGATTGTGAGCCTGAGCTGTGAATGTTCTATCACTGTCTGTTTTTTGAGCCAGCTGTTTGAGCTACGATGAAGGTGACTCATTATGTACTCCTCTCTGTAGACGTGTCTGTCATTGGCACACCCACCTACTGCTTTTGTGAAAGGTCTTGTTTTCTTTCATGCTGGGTGGACATCTGCCTCGCTACAGGGTCACACAAGGAGATGTGTCATGCACATATGCCATTTAATGGGATATAAACTAAGTTTAGGCCCTATTTTGTCTTATTAATTGACAGATGTGTCAGTATCTGTCCACAGTTAGACACCACATTTGCAAATTCTATAGATTTTAGTAATGGATCCCTGTTGTGGGAGTCCGATTTTGTCACACAGCTGTTGGAAAACAGTGGGGGGGGCGTTTTGTTGTAGCCCCAGCACCGACATCAAGTACCAGTTTATTCACATAGCCTTACAGAGCAGACTGTACCTGAGTGGGCCATGCGTTTCTGACCAGCAGGCCACCACTGATGACTAATCACATTGTTTCCGTTGACTCACGATGTAAAGCGCATATCAGCAGCTTTAATCCCACTAATCACACTCAAGGTTTCAATCTGCAGCCCAGCATGCCAACATGGGATTATTATTTTCATCCAATCGGCACACTGACCATATGCTTGTACAGATTAATTCTAAATCGTAGCAGTCATTTGGAAAGGTAAATTAACTGAATTGGCTTTTATCAAAAAAAGATTAAAAACGAACTGATATGCTTTCAGACAGTTCTAGTCTGTTTGCCCAGTATTTTAAAGGTGTAGAACTGTCACGTTGCAAGTCAGGAGGAGGTTTGGGCCCAAAATGCAGACACCCAGAACGACATGAGGCAGGAGTGGATGTAAATGAAAACATTCCTTTATTAGGAAGTAGAACTAAAAAAAATCCTTAGGGCAGGAAGCCAAAAAACAAATGTCCTGAAACCCAGGAGAACGAAAGCTCACATAGAGCACAAAACCTAGAGACGAGGAACAAAACAACGCTGACACCAAACAATGGACCGACAAAAAATTGCGACACAGACAGGGTTTTATACACTGGGGAGGATGAGAGGGAGATGACCTGCGGGTCTGTGGGGAGAGAGACCAGGTGAACTGAGTTACTAATCAGGGAGGAAAACTAACATGACCTAAGAATAAAACCTAAAGACAAGAAAAGCAGGAAACATAACTAATAATCTAATGGGGGAGAAAAACCTCAAACACCGATGGGAAAAACACACTAGAGAGACTAATAATATGAACAGCTGTAGCTAAAGGAAAATGACCTAAGAGAAAACCTAAAGACCAGAAGGGCAGAAAACATAATATTCTAAGGGGGGAGTTGAAATTAAAGGAAAAACACTACAGAAAGAAAAGCTACAGGGGCGTGACTAAAGGGGGCCACGGGAGCACAGGAACTGGGAGGGGGATATCTGAGGAGGGAAACCTAGAGGGCTGAAGATCTGGGGAAAATGGAGAACACCAGGAGACACATGAGGAAGACGCAGAACAAGGACACATGAGGGCGCTAGGAGACACAAAAGGAGAACCTAGAGAGGGATGGAGAACACAAGGAGACACATGAGGGGAGACGCAGACGCAGACCATGACAAGAACACTGACAACCCATTTTCTAAATCTTCTTTCTGATCATAATCGTCAATGGGTTTTTCACACAGGCTGAATGTGAAAATTGTCTCCTACACCTATCTCCTGCATTAGCGTCTGATAGAAAATAGACAGTGAAACTCTAGGCTTAGAAAATCCTCACAGATATACGTCTCATTGTTACTTAACATTCATTGAGTCACCCAACTTGACTCACAACGGGGAAGACTGTTGCTGGTTTACCGTCCAGGAAACAGCAGAGAACGTCTTGACTAGTAGAAGCTAACCGTTAGCCTTTGCAACTCCACCACACAGCATAACTCCTCCTGGCTTGTCTTATTTGTGCAGATAAAACATCAACATTGCCAGTCAGTGGTAGAGTCATGTTGCTGTTAGCCAATCCATGGCGAGGTGTCCAAATATCAGGAAATAAGACTCCAAAATCTGCCATCTGAAGCTCAGCTGTGGTGTGTGGCTCAGTTCAACTTCCTGAAATTGGTGCACAAATGTTTATCTTCTCCAGAATATTACTTTCAATGCATTAATTCCTAGTAGAGACCACTGCAAATGTATTGATTAAACGAATGTTCAACACTTTTAAGACTAGTGAAAATCTTTCTAACTGCATCAAAGCACACCTAGTGTGGAGTTACATTGGTTTAGATTTTAAAATTAAGTGAAAAATACTGATTCATATTCTAAAGTCGTAGGCCCTGTCTACACTAGTGCAGATAGAGTTTTCTGCATTCATGAAATAACTTTAATCATGATTATTCGGCAACAATGCTGTAATACTCCTCTTCACCTCTAGTTGGTGACAGCACTCACTTTAACGACAACATAACGACACAGAGAAGGAATATTCTTGGCTGCAGATTGTCACAAAACCAACGCATTCTCACACCCAAAGTGTCGAAAAATGATGCGTGTGACCAAGCGTCAAAATATGACGATCAGGGAGCCCTTGCACGTCGGGAGAGGACGCACTGTGCCAGAGCATCGGTATTCGACGCCCGCGGTGAGACGGACATTTGACCGACTTGTGAAATACTTAACCTTCCCCTCACCCCCATTCTAATCTTAACCAGCTTGTGCATGCAAAGCCTAAGTAAAAATTACTGAGTTAAGGTTAGGATGGGGGTGAGGGGAAGGTTAAATAGCTAGAGGTTCGAGGAACAATGTCCGTGTCACCGCGGGCGTCGGATACGGACGCCCGCGGTGACACGTGTCCCTGTACATCCTCTCCCGACGCGCAGGGACACCCTGATCGTCATATTTTGACGCTTGGTCACACACGTCATTTTTCGACGCTTTGGGTGTGAGAATGTTTTGGCAAAACATGTTTTTTATTCTCTCTTTTACAATCTCAGATTTCAAGAGGGTGTTCTTTTTTTAAAGTTTAAAGTCTTTTATTTCTAGTGCACACTTACAGCTTGATAGCATACGGCTGTTTAAATATCACGTATAATGTTTCAGTTTTATAAGTTTGTGATCCATTCTTTCAGTCTCAGACATGAGTCACTTCCTGTCTAGCCGTTCCAAAAGCAACACAAATTATTCACAATTTGAGTGTCTTTATTTTCTGTAAAACTACACATGAAAATAAATCTAAATTTGTATTTTTATGGTGAATATTTTAAAGCAGTTTAAATAATGTCCTTTATTTTGCCGTCAATAGGAAGCAGACAGAGTCATTGGCTGAATGACCTTTCTTCTCAGCAGGTAACACGCCTCTTAATCAACTTCTCTCAGTGAGAAATTATTAAATTTGATTCCCTCGCAGACTGAATTGGGATCTATGAAAGGTACTCCACAGCAGAAGGAAAATTCAAGAGCCGCATTGAAGCTCTGTCTGGGTGAAGGAGCGGAAAGGAATTGTCGCCGCTGAAGAGCCAAGTGCATTATCAGATGCCTCTGCCAAAATAAATTGATAGGGTAGAAAGAGGGGTGGTGGAGGACTTCTGATTCACCAGACGTGCTACTGGAACCAAAGAGTCTATTGTTTCTTTCCTTAACGTATAAAAAACACAAATGCACATGAAGTCATTACTGTTAAATATGCATGTAGGATGATGATTTCTGCAAGTTAAAGGTTTCCATTTAATATCAGAAAAAATGCCACTGACTGTTACAGTTTTACAAGGCAAGACATAATAATATTTAAATTAAAATAGCCAAACTTATGATACGTTCTTTTTTTTTTTCATTTTCAGTTTTAGACTTCAGTTATCTTCAACAAATCTGGTATCAATACGCAGACGTTGTACCGGGACAATCACATCATAACCTATCAAATCAGATTCTACCAAAGCTTCTCATTTCCTCTTTTCTACCTTCACCGCTAGGCCAAGCAAAAGAAGTGGAAGAAAGTGATATGGAAACCTCAAAGGTAGGAAATAACTCAACAAGCATAAGACACTCCACACAGTGGTGAAACGACTCATCCACTGAAATAATTGGCAGCAGTTCTAACAACCCCATCTTTATTATTCACATATAATAAAACGCTCCTGATTATAATGTGTGTATGTGTATATATATATATATATATATATATATATATACACACATACATAGGACACCTGTTCAACTTCTCCTTAATGCAATTATCTAATCAACCGATCACATGGCAGTTGCTTTAATGCATTTAGGGATGTGGTCCTGGTCAATACAATCTCCTGAACTCCAAACTGAAGGTCAGAATGGGAAAGAAAGGTGAGTTAAGCCATTTTGAGCGTGGCATGGTTGTTGGTGCCAGACGGGCCGGCCTGAGTATTTCACAATCTGCTCAGTTACTGGGATTTTCACCCACAACCATTTCTAGGGTTTACAAAGAATGGTGTGGAAAGGGAAAAACATCCAGTATGCGGCAGTCCTGTGGGTGAAAATGCCTTGCTGCACAACATGCACAACCTTGAGGCGGATGGACTACAACAGCAGAAGACCCCACCGGGTACCACTTATCTGCTCTACAAATAGAAAAAGAGGCTACAATTTGCACCAGCTCACCAAAATTGGACAGTTGAAGACTGGAAAAATGTTGCCTTGTTGGATGAGTCTCGATTTCTGTTGAGAGATTTAAATGGTAGAGCCAGAATTTGGCGTAAACAGAATGAGAACATGAATCCATCATGCCTTGTTACCGCTGTGCAGGCTGGTGGTGGTGGTGTAATGGTGTGGGGATGTTTTCTTGGCACACTTTAGGCCCCTTAGTGCTAACTGAGCATTGTTTCTGACCATGTCCATCCCTTCATGACCACCATGGACCCATCCTCTGATTGCTACTTCCAGCAGGATAATGCACCATGTCATAAAGCTCCAATCATTTCAAATTGGTTTGTTGAACATGACATTGAGTTCACTGTACTACAATGGCCCCCACAGTCACCAGATCTCAACCCGATAGAGCATCTTTGGGATGTGGTGGAACGGGAGCTTCATGCCCTGGATGTGCATCCCACTAATCTCCATCAACTGCAAGATGCTATCCTATCAATATGGGCCAACATTTATAAAGAATGCTTTCAGCACCTTGCTGAATCACTGCCACGTAGAATTAAAGCAGTTCTGAAGGCGAAAGGGGGTCAAACACTGTACTGATGTGTGTGTGTGTAGAGAGAGAGAGAGGGAGAGGGAGAGGGATTCTCATTTCCGCCATCAGAGGGAGCTGTTCTGAGATGGTCTCCATCTTATCAAGTCTCAGATTTCACTGAGTGGAATTAAATTGCAGTTACATCATTTACTGATTTGCTGTCAGCATTGTCCTCTACTGGAACACACCTGAGAATTGTGAATCAGAACCAGTTCTGGCTTCAATTTGATTGTATAACTAAAAAATATTCAGGTGAAAGTTGAAAATTTAGAATGTTTGGCTCGCCATGATATTCAAATTGTCATCGCTGTTTAGGTGAATCTCGAAAAATTAGAACATTGTGCAAAAGTTAACTTGTTTCAATAATTCAACTTAACCCTCTCAGGCTCAAAATAAGTTTTGATAAAAGGACAACCAACTAAGTCCTTCGGGGTACTTCTGAGTTAAAACATGCTCATGAAGTACGTTTGTGGAGTAACCAGGTAGGTAGGTTTCAACTGTTGCAAATCTGCAACGCCTGCCTCCAGAGGGTTAAATGGTGAAACTAATAAATGATATGGACTCATTACATGCATAACCAGATAATTCAACCCTTTATTTGTTTTAAGCGTGATGATTCAGACTTGCAGCTTACGACAACCCCACATTCAAAATATCAGACAATTAGACTATTGTGAAAAGGTTCAATATGCTAGGCTCACACTCTAATCAGCTGATGAATCCAGAACACCTACAAAAGGTTAATGAGCCTTTATATGGTCTCTCAGTTAAATTAATGAAATAAATGGATTTTTGCACCATATTCTAAGTTTTCCTGTTTCACCTCTAACTAATGAAGCTTCAGAAAAGAAGAGGAAGAGGAATGGATGGATGGATGGATGGATGGATGGATGGATGGATGGACGGACTGACTAGTGTATCTTGCTCTCTTGCACACGTCTGTGTTAAATATCACTGCTTTATTTCACTGCAGGGTGAACTTACTGAAATAACTCCTAAATAAGGAATTTTGCTTTATCTATTGATCGGTACATGATGTTATTTGTTTAATCGCAGGAGGATCATACTGTTCATAAGGATTCTGGTGAAGTGTGTCAGTCCACATCCTTGGATCACAAGCAAGGAAGCTTTAAAAATGGCACAAAGTAAAAAGGTCCACACTGTTGGACAAAAAATATTATAACTAACAAGTCCTGTAACAACAAAGCCAGGTCACCATCAGTTCATGATGTTTTAGCCTCCTTCAGCTCAAACTAGTGTAGACTGCATCAATGTTCACTCTGGTTTTAGCTCTTTGCTTGCCAACAACTACATCACTCTCTTACTTTACTTCCAGGCTCCACCATGATGCCAACAAACAAAAACTAAATTATCTTGCTTTCAATTGATGGTTGGCAAACTCAACAAGTTAACTGCTAGCCTAGTTACAGGCACAGTAAAAAGCTACTGCCGTAAAGCAGGTAGAGACCTCCCACTAGTGTTCCTATCAGAACCACAAAGTTGGTAATTGTAGTTTCTGGTCAACAGGAGGCTACAGACTGCTGTCCAGTATGAAGTTGCTCATGTTTCTGACTCAAGACCCACTGAAACCAGTTTGAAACTATAGCTTCAAGTGTTAAAAATGTTTTTATTTTGTGGATTCTATTGTATGTTTTAGGTTATTGACAAGATCTCACCACAAGTGTGTTACAATAGTGTAATCACTTCTTATGACTGATCACAATCACAACCCTAAAACTCTGGTTGATATAATAATAACCTATTGAACAACTCAGGATTTACCCCAAAATTCCACTATCTCCGCTCCGCTGCGCTCCACTCTGGCATGAACTCCGCAGCAAAAACAGTCCCGTTGTAGTCAATCAGAGCTGTTCCACCACTGCGGCCATGTGGCGCAGTGCGCCGCCCACCTTTCCGCCATCCAGCAAAAATAGGATCGATTCTATTTTTGCCGGAGCACCTCCGCAGTCAATGGACAGAAATCACAACCGCCCAACAGGAAAGGGAGCAAGCACAGCTTCCATTATTTCACAATAAATCGATAAACAAAGAGAGTTTTTTGTTTCATATGCACAGGTTTAACAACTTTTAACAACTATCAATGGCGGTTGAACTTTAAATGCACAAAAATAAGCCATAAATACAGTTTCTACTATCAAAGTAGTCACACTTTGTTGGTCCAAAAGCTGCTGCTCTCTCAACACAAATGATGGGCAGATTAAACAGTTCATTTCGATGCTTCTCCCACACAACGGGTGTTTGGATCTAACTTCCGCGTTTATTGCTCGGACTGTATCGCAAGATCTCAAAAATCCCGGCCATGCCTGTTTGCGCACCTCAGGTCTCCGCACCGGAGCGGAGCCGTTGTAGAGCGGGTATAGCATAATTTGAGTTCGGAAGCGAGCGGCAGCGGAAAGCGGGGGTGGAGCAGAGATAGTGGAATTTTGGGGTTACATCTAATATAGACCTAATCTTTTCCCCACAAGGAATTTCTCTTTTTTGTACGAGTTTAGTTTGTTGACAAAATCAAGGCCATCAGGTTTTCATTCACACGGTCAGCGATGCTGCTGAAATGCTTAAACCTTGTAGATTCATCAATGGAAAGTTAGGGTGTTAAACAAACAAACTCCACGTCTCTCCGCTGCTTTGTGACCAAGCGTGATGTAGATTATTTATGAAGCTCAAAATAGCACAAGTGTTACGTGCTTAGAGGTCTGGTGGGTTGAAATAGCCTAGCAACAAGTCGCAAGTATAAGTAAAGGCAGTGGGGGTCTGAAGCATAATGGTTGTGCTGATTGTGTATTTCTGTGAGGTTAAAAGCGGAACCTGAGGTTCACATGAGAGCCCGCCAGCCAGACTGCCTCAGACTTTGGTGGTCGGAAAACTGTCTGGGACAGCAGCTAATAGAAGTCAGTCAGAGAGGGGGTCTATCAATAAGGCTTCAGCTGGAGTTTTGTTACAGCATTTGTCAGAAGACACTAAACACATTTCAAGTCTCATCATTAGAAATGTAATTTAGCACTCTTCTTATTACTTAAAGCTACACGATGCAACGTTGTCATATTTTTTGTCATTTTCTTGAGCCAGTATTTACCAAAAGGAGCCTTTGTAGGATTAATGAAATGTCACTCAGAACCCCGCAGCCCTCTGTGGCCAAAATACAGCATTTGCAACTTCAGACTGGCGCTGTGTCGGGACCAGCTGACATACCTGGTGTTGCAGTCTGGCTCCAGCACATTTTCTGCATGTTTATAGATCATGAACACAGCTGATTTGTTTAATTTAGTGATGAATCAATCCTGTAGACACTAAGAGGGGCTGGGGAGACATTTCAGCTGTTAGAATAAGGTGTTAAAAAGACAAACGCACAGAGAGGAGATAAGTTTTATTTTTGGTTTTACCGCAGATATTAAAAATGGACTCTTGGGGGTGCTAAAAGCAAGCAAAATGGCCAATTGTGCTTTTAAGGGATACATTTCAGTTTTATACAAGTCTGTTTAGTTAGTGTGTCCTCAAGACTGTATGGAAGGAAAGCCTTTACGTTAAATCAGGGGTTAAAGTTCTCCGTCGTGGTGACGGAAATCCGCCAGTTGGAATAATCAGAAAAAAGTTCGTCAAAATCTCTTCTCGCGCTCGCTTGGGTTTAGTAGTCTCTCTCTCTCTCTCTCTCTCTCTCTCTCTCTCTCTCTCTCTCTCTCTCTCTCTCTCTCTCTCTCTCTCTCTCTCTCTCTCTCTCTCTCTCTCTCTCTCTCTCTCTCTCTCTCTCTCTCTCTCTCTCTCTCTATCTCTCTATCTCTCTATCTCTCTATCTCTCTCTCTCTCTCTCTATCTCTCTCTCTCTCTCTCTCTCTTAAACCGATCATTTGAAAATCATGTGATGGGGCCTAATTTCTGATCATGTGATCAGATCGCCTCCCTAGTTAGTACTATTACTATTTGTGTGCATGCGTGAGTGCGCGCTCAACAAATGAAGTTGCAGAAAAAAACAAAACGGGTCATTCCGTAAACAAAATGTTGCAGTTTCTCTTTGATTTAAAGCTTAACAAAGTCCATGTGATTTTATAAAAGCTTAGAAATATTAACCTCTGACAGGAGTGTCATCTGTGCACACTAGGGTTGTCACGGTGTGAAAATTTAACCTCACGGTTATTGTGACCAAAATTACCACGGTTTTCGGTGTTATCGCGGTATTTTTTTTAAACGTGCTACATTTTCACACAATTAAATAAACCCTGTATGTCAGGAAATAATGTCCTCAGTTTGTGTCTAAATTTTGCCTAAAATGTGTTATTTTGTAATTATGTTGTTTATTTGTTTACATTTTTTCCCTTTAGTCTTTAAAATACCAATATTTGCCCATAACTTATTATTTTTTGTCTGTTTGATGTCATCATTTTAAAAATATTAGATCAGATGATACTCAGTACTCAAGTAGCCTTCTAATCAGATACTTTTTTACCCTTACTTGAGTAATAATCCCTATATCAGGAAAATATTGTCCTCGGTTTGTGTCCTTCCAGTGAGCTTTGCAGATGTGGGAAAATGTCATCAGGCAGTAATCATTGTTAAATTCATAATTATTCTCGGAGAGAGACCAACTCTTATCTGCCCCTGGGAGCCCCGTAATGCATAGCGTCATTTCAACATGGGGGTGTCCGTGACGCGGTTTATATGCAGGTAGCGGCGCTGCGGCTGCTTTATATAGCGACTTGTTGCATTCTCCCTCAACCTAAATCCTCGGATCATGCATTTTAGCTAAAACGCTAACGTTAGCTTGCCTTGCGTTGACTGTAGAGTTGTGGGTGATGGTCACGCAGATGTGTCATGAGATTTGAAGCGTTGCTGCCTTTCACAGACACTTTCTGCACGTGCTGCAAACAGGATAGCCGTCTTCTATCAACTCCCTCGGCATTCTTCAAATATCCAAAAGATACCCGTACTTCCCACTTTGTCTTCTTTGAGGGATAATAAATGTCCTCCTGAGCGCTACCGTCTCTTCCTTTGGCCATTATTTCAGCTTTAGCTTCAAGAAAGTTTTGGTTGTAAACAACAAAGCGCGCATGTGCTGCCGGCAACTTCAGCAGATGATACGGTGGCTGGTAAGGGTCAACGCGCCTACACCGCAGCCACGGTAAACCCACCAAGAATAGTTTTTTTTAAACAAGACTGTTATTATTATTGTCAACTTTTTTACCGGGGTTTACCGCTACACCGGTTGCCGTGCACACAGATCAGTAAACCATCTGGATGTGGACCAGATCTGGAGGGATCAGCGAAATCTGACCTTTCTGTCTTGTGGGACCATTTCTC
This sequence comes from Nothobranchius furzeri, assembly GCF_043380555.1. Taxonomy (NCBI): domain Eukaryota; kingdom Metazoa; phylum Chordata; class Actinopteri; order Cyprinodontiformes; family Nothobranchiidae; genus Nothobranchius; species Nothobranchius furzeri. The sequence goes on from NC_091753.1 coordinate 27,090,480, forward strand.
TGAACACAGCTGCTGTGTATTGTTTGCCAAGCTCGGTGTCTTGGATGCTTTAAGTCTGTGGTGTGCTGCTTAATAACAACTGATCCGGTTTAGACTGGCAAATGGCACTCTGCTTAAAGCCAGAATAGGTAGATACTATGTGAGCCAGTACTCAATCTGTTGGATTTTTATTAATTATCTCTATTTTTAAAGCTACTCATTCATTTTACACCCAGTTAACCTTCAGAGTTGCAGCTGCAGTTTTTGTAAAGACACAGTTTATTAGCTCATCAGCTTTTGAAAGGACTTGTGTCACAGCATGCACTATTTACATTTCATTTGCTTTTCTCATGATGACACTGACTTGTACATTTTGGCATCATCAGATGGTTGGTCAAAGAAAATGTGCCGTTTAAACAGATTTTAGTATCTTTAAAACCTTAAAGCAGACATGTGAAGCTCCATAAAAATGACATATCCATCACATCATATTTTATATGTATTATAACCAGCTTGTGGGTACACAACTGGTAAAATTACAAATCCCAGAATGCACTGGAGCAAGCAACAGTTATTTCAGTGGGCAGGTTCCTTTCCAACCAACCTAGTGGTGATCCAAACACAGCTAATTGCTAAAGAAAAACTACTTTTTTTTATTCCTTTACAGTTGAAATGTAAAGGATGTTGAGGATGAGATCAGTTTCCATTAAAGCTTTACAGGATTTTCTAAGTAAAACTTAAAATTTGCTGCTGTGAAAGGAAAATGCATGAATGCAGCCAAAAATGGGGTTGGTTCTTTTTTTCTGGAGGAAATAATATCACATGGTAAAAGACTCAAAAAGTGAATTTTCCATGATTAGATCTCTTTAGATACTAATAATAAAAGGTGTCGTCTTTGCTCTGTTTTAATGTAAAATATTGAGGAAAAATAAAAGTACAATTGTTTGAAATGGAAATCTGTTAAGAAAATTCTGACCTCCGGTAAAACTCAGATGAAGCTTCAGACACCTGACCTGTCAGAGTGCAGTTATTAGTATGGAGTTTTTTCCGTTAAATAGTGACATGGACAATTGTATCATGCCAGAGTTAACATGATATTAAAACCCAAAAAGCAAACAATTTAGAGTATCATTGTAAATATATTAAACACTATTTGTATTTCATGCTGAAAGATTGAAAAGGTTTTAGTGTAATCCGTTTCATAAGTATGAATTGTGTGTGTTTGAGGTTTGTTGTTAAAGAAACATTGACCTATTTTTGTCCTGCATGCTGCAGCAGGAACAGGAAGTGGAGAGCTTTTTAAACAAGTGCTTTAATGTCAGCATATTTTGTACTTTGTTCTTTTATTCATGCTCATGTGACAAACTCACCATCAGTGTTTTATTCTCTACACTTTGTGTGTGTGTGTGTGTGGGGGGGGGGGGGGCTTGATGCCTCACATATTTGTTCTATACTTCGTTGCTCATGTTTGTGATTTTGACATAGTTTAAATTCATTTGCTCTCATTTTTGTCATTCTTTCATTCAGCCATCCTCTCTTTGAGTGTTTTGTGGTACGAGCCTGAATTTCTCATCGATATGTTCCTATTCTTAGGAGTTCATACATTACTGTCATTTTTCTTACATCTACACCTATTTTCCACTATTTCAGTTTGCAGGAATAACAACTACAAAGAGCAGTAATACAGGCTCTTTTAAACTGTGAATTATTTACTAAAACATTGTAACAGAATAGAGGGAGTAAATTACCTCCATTGAGGTAATGACATCTGAGTGTAGCGTGGTTAAACTACATACTAGAATTAACGCTGTTTGCTATCAGTTTTGCTAGATTTTGAAGAAGATCAAGCGAGTTAGCAAATGAAGCTTCTTTTTTGTGGTAAATGGCCTGTATTTGATATAGCGCCTTCTAGAGTCCTGGAACCCCCCAAGGTACTTTACAACACAATCAGTCATTCACCCATTCACAACCTGGTGGGGATGAGCTACGATGTAGCCACAGCTGCCCTGGGGCGCACTGACAGAGGCGAGGCTGCCGAGCACTGGCGCCACCGGTCCCTCTGACCACCACCAGCAGGCAAGGTGGGTTAAGTGTCTTGCCCAAGGACACAACGACAGCGACAGACTGAGCGGGGCTCGAACCTGCAACCTTCCCTATTACTGGGCGAGCACTTAACTCTATCATATATAAGTATCTAGGATATTAATATATTTGATCGAAGTTCATACGCCAATGAACTTGGTCTATGTTTAATCCAAAGATTAGTTTTTAATTTAAGATACTTAAATTTTAGCAAAAGTTTATTTATTGAATCAGAATCTTAAAGGAGTCTTTGCTTATTCAATAACCAAAATATACACCATTCTGTGTTTCTTTTCAAAGAAGAGTCAGGTTTTAGAAAGTTAAGAATTTATTACCAACACTTTTAAAAATGACTATTTGAAAAAATGACAATTTGTAACTTACAATTTGTAACAGCTTGCTATTAAAACTTGTTATTAAAAGCTCTACCTTGTGTCTGAATGAAAAGCTAAAATGTAATGCGAGGTTTGGATGCGTGAATGAATCTCAGAAGATTTATTTCAGAGAGAGAGAGCGCGTTCTGGGTGAAACGTTGTTTTGCAGCTAACTGAAGGTTTCTTAGAGAGAACAGCTTACAGACGCCATCTGTCGGGAAGTCTACCTCACCCAGTTCAGGAGACCCTCTGTGGATCCGAGATGTCAGGTGGAGATGATGTCCTCCGAGCACAAGGTTGGTAGAGGGACCTCGGTGCGACTCAAAACGTTCCTGAGATGTCGCCGGGTCACAACGACTGATGAAACTATTTGCGTCTCAAAATCAATAACTCTGAAGGAGTGTTTGCGTCAAGTGCGTTTATTCGGAGCAATTCTATCGGCATGACAGAACAGCTTAGTAGAGCAGTGGTTCCCAACCTTTTTCCCAAGGGACCCCGTTTTTTACCAGTAAAATTTTTGACGACCCCCTCCCATTCTCTCTTTCAGTACAAACATTATTAAGAAATGATAAAATGGTTCAAGCACATTTTAATATGCTTTGATTTAATAGATAACAGTGATAGTAGGCTCCAGTACAGAACAAAGTCATTAACAAAACCAAACAGAGCATAATGTGCTTGACAGTTTGTATTACTTTTCTGAACACATTGTTTCTTGTAAACACTGATAAATCAATCATTCCTTTCAATAAACTTTTGACACATAAAAAATACACTGAGCAAAATGTACTCAAATGTGTATATTACTGTTTATACTAGATTATTTACTGTAAAGGCTGTGATTAATCAACCAGTCCTATCTTTAATGAACTTTTGACACTTGAAAATAAAGCTGAGCAAAATGTTCTTAAAAGTGTGTTACTTTTTCTGTACTAATTATTTCCTGTCTTAATATCAGTAAACTTTTCACTCATGAAAAAAAGTGAGCAAAATGTAGGCTATAAACAAGTAATAAATGAAGTTTTAACCCCTTAAAGTGGAGAGGTCCTGGCGACCCACTGAGAGGCTTTGGCGCCCCCTTGTGGGGGTCGGGACCCCCAGGTTAGGAACCACTGTAGTAGAGGCTTGAGCGGCCGACCCTCGTCCTCTGGGATGGTGCAAGAACTGAACTTCAGCTGCGGAGATTTGGTTTTAACAAAACCTCAGAGCACGCCCTCTCAATGTCAGAAAGCTCGTTGTTATGGAGTAAAGACATGTGAGGTGGTTTAACTTTACCCTGGATCAGCCCCTCTGCATGATGTGTACACGTGTCAATGACCTTCTGGTTGATGATCACACATTACTGATTATTGTAAATAATAATTATTATTAACCCAAAGAATAATAAGTCATTTCAGTAATTAAATACATTTATACTGAACCAAGATGATTATTTATGATGATTATTATATGATTGTAATAAACAGTAAAACAGTTTATTAAATTATTATTATAAAATTATTATTTTAAAATCTTGAAGTGTCCTTCATCTTGGGACGGAACAGCCGCAGATAAAGATGGTGTAGACATCCCGTCTCCTGATGGGTAATCTGTGGAACAAAAGTTACGGCTGGGAAAGCTGGGAAAGCGTGACCTTTGGGTCACAAATATGAGGTCATTCATGTCGCTGCATGAGCGACCGACATCTGTATATAATTCAAGGGCTTTTAGAATTTCTTCCTAAAAATAAGATAAAAGGACAGTTGAAAAGAATAAAATACAAATATTTTGTTTGATCAAAGCCACGATTGGTGGCAAGGAAATTCACTAAATGGCCTTCTGTGATGAACCCTTTCAAGAGTTTGCTGGCAAAACCCCTATTTATAAACACTTTCTTGTCTAAAGACGGGAAACAGAAGAGTTTAAAATTTGTATTGACGACAAAATTGAAGTTGTTCAAAGCCCATGTGAGATCTGGGATGATGAAAGACGTTGGTCCGATTCGCCAATGTCTTGGCCACAAATTTGATTAAGAGACATTTATTCATATTTAATAGAAAGCCCTGGACCTTCACTCATTAAAAATTAAAGACTTTCAAAAGTCTGGAGACTTAAAATTATTTTATTTGAAGTAAACTTGGGCCAGTCTCATCTGTGAAACAGGAAGATGTGCTTGCCAAAGAAAATGGTGAGAATCAGGAATCCAGACATTCGTCTGAATGTTCGGGTCACTGGCAATAATCTCTTGTTTTTTGTGGTCCTTTACAGAGGACATTCCAAGAAAACTTTTTATCTGGCCCCCAACGGGCCGTATGATGTTTATGCTTATGTATTTAGCAGAAGCTTTTGTCCAAAACGACTTACAGGTAATAATCAAGCCAGCAGGTTGCCCTTGAGGCTAACAACAAACACTATGTGGTATGATCTACCACACAGGAAGAATGAACCATCTGCTTCACTAAATACTCCTCCAAACATGCAAAACAATCAAATTACAGACAAAATACGCTGTGTTTGCCACTTAATCCCGTGATGCTATGCGAGAAACATAAACATTGATGTCATGAAAAACCCTCCTATTGATTTTTAGGACAGTATATTAGCTCCCACTTTTTATTTGTCCCACTTCCGATGCAATACCGATATTTCAGCCTTCAGTATTAACTGATACCGATATCAATCCGATACGATATCTGCACAAATCATACATACTTTTACCTTTTTCATAATGTGCAATGTATGAAAGGCTTGATCAAGTGATATTACTCAATCGGAGAGCAAAAGCCAATAACAGTGTGTATGAAAAAAAATGACCATTTTTTTCTTAACCATTGGTTGTAAAAATGTGAACCATAACGGACTGCTTACATCTGAGATTTTTCATGCCGTCTGATATAATCCGATACAGTGTTTTGGGTCCGATATTGAATTACTTCCAATATCGGACCGGGACATCCCTACCTTTTATTATTGAAAGACGTCAGATCTTGAGGTCTCTTTTACCAAAATATTATTAAAAACCACACAGACGCACTTCAGTAGAGTTAAAAATAACATTTTTAGAAGTAGGAGCCATTTAATGGTAGAAATAGTTTAAATTGAATAAATAAGAAATCAAACTGGTTGTGTACTAACCATCAAGCTCTCCAATGGAAGTGCAAAGTAGGGGTAGCCCGATATATCAGGCCAATATATACCTTTTTATATATATTGTCATCAGCCGACATACCTCCTTAATAAAGCCAATTTAAAGACAGGCAAATCCCCGTGCAACCCAATGCTGCAGCTAATTTTTCTTTTATTGTATTTTTACATTCCTGAGTTACATCTGCATAACTAATTATCTAAAAATGTTTTCAACAAAAATGTTTATACGAGTTTTGGATATTTAATACTTGGTCAGTTTAATGATTTATTTGATTAACGCTAGTTTGATGTCTGATTTTAACACTGAGCAGTACACAAAATTAAGATTTAATAGCTGGTTAAATCAGTGTTCAACTGATGGTTTTAGTGACCTTTCTCTATGAAAGTAAGGTGACAGCGCCTAGATATCAGCCATGAAAATCTGCCCAAAATATCAGCAATACATATCGGCCATCAGCTGACCATGACCTGCACATAACAAGCATTGGTATCTGCAATAGAAAAACCCTTTTCTGTCGACCTCTAGCGCAATGGGCTACAAGCATTTTTTGCATATATATATTTTTTTTAGGAAATCATTGATATGATTGTAATCAGTATAGTAATCCCTTGTGTTTATGGTAAATCCAGTCCATTTTTTAAATAAATTAAAATTTGCTCCAGAGATGCTTTACCCTTGCTGTTTTACATGTTTATGTTTTCAGCCTGTGGCGGTATTTTTCCCTCCCAGATGGGGATTTCAACATCACATAATATCTGACACAATACCCAAACTTCCCTCTGAAACACAATCACCTGTTCATTTCTCTAAATCTAATATCAGAAGTAAACCAGACATCGGTGTGACATAGTGAGCAACAATCATCAGACAGAACAGTCGGGCTCACCGTGCTGTCCAATCCCACTAAGCAGTGTAGAAGGATTAATCCAGATTATCTGCCAATGCTATTCTTAGATATAAATGAAACATCTCTAGACCAGATAAGAATTTAGGAAAGAAGCTGAGAAACTTGTTTTGTGTCACAGTATGAATTATTTAATCAAATATGGATGAGTTATGTTATTTTCAGCTTTCCCTAATAATGCATTTACCCTTTAATGTACGCTCCATGAAAAACCATTAATGAGGAAATGTATTTATTCCACATTTTATTCCTCTAGCTCTTTAATGCAGAATGGTCACTACAGTGGACAGGTACTCGAAATGTTTTTTTTTTGTTTTTTGTTTTTTGTTTTTTGCTGTTAAGCACAGCTGTTGAAGAATTTGTTGCATTTGAGCCCCTCCATTTGGACTTCAGTAAGTCAAGCCAACATATTTCATGTTCAGAATACACGCTGTCCACTGAGGTGGATATGTAATAAATTATTTGTAAATTATTGAATGTTACAAAAAATATTTGTTGAAATTTGTTCCATTCACACCTAAAGATGAATGAAAAAAAATTAAATAAATCATGGTTGAAGATTTCATAATTCATGCATCAAAGGGCTAAAGCAATAAAGATTATAAAACAATGCTATAAATCTATATTTATTTCTGGAGACATTTCCCTGAAACAGAGACTTCTTCATGGATCTGATCTGTGTCCTTTGATCTTCTCTATCATTTTATTTTTTATTATTGTAGTCTGAGGGATTGTGGTTTAACATTTTACTGTTTTAACGTCTCACTGCGGTGTTCTTAAGTGATGATGTTTTGTATTTTACAACAAGGTGCACTGCTCTTTTTTTCTTTTATTGTTTATATCTGCTTTCATTTTATCATGTTATGCACCTTGAGCAGCATTGATTGATGGCAGGAAGGCATTTTTATAAATAAACAAATGGAGTCAATTTGTCTAGTAATGATTTTCTTTATGCAGTGAACTTCAGTCCAAGTTTCAATTTGTGCTTGACTTGCAAGGTAAAGGGTTAAAACCAAAGCAGTGTGCAGGCTGTTGTAGTGGACTAATACATGATACTCTTACACAATTTGTAATTTATAACTAAACTATTTAACTGTGAGTGCTAATGTTATTTTGTATTTAACTATTTCAAAATGTATTATAATTAAAGATACATTTAATTCATTTTACTGATGTTTTATTAACCTTTAGACAGAAAACAAATAACTTTTTCCCACTGCTTTTACTGTTTACCCAACATTGTAATATAGTGTATTATCACCAGAAGGGATTTAGCCAGCAGGTGGCGTCAGTGAGAAGAAATGGCTCACTTCCTGTTGGACTCGACCTTTAGAGGAGCTGTCCATTCAGCACCACCCGGTAAGCAGCTTCTGACAGGAATCAGTCACAACAATGTTCCCTAAAAGGCATTGTAGACATCTTCAGGATTCAAAAGTAAAGCTGCACAGAGTACAAAAGACATAAAATATACATTTTCATATTTAACCAGCTTTGTTTTATAATATAAAATCAGTTTTTCCATGTTTGAAAAATGGCACATTTCTCTAAGTGCATCCTCTATTTTATCACATCTAACTGGCTGCATTCTGCTATAATCGGTCTGCTTTGATTTGGGCTGGATATGTTTTTATTATTTTACTGCATTTGCACAAATGTATACACATCTAAGAAAATGTCAAAACAACCCTTTTTCTGCCTTCACTCTTTTCCTTTTAGCAGTAATATTGACAGAAATTAGCCATGCGTGCTCAACGATCCATTAGCTTCATTAGCTAAGGAAGCCGGGTCAAGATGTTCCCCATCTACAAAAAGTGAAATACTTCACAGTCTGAGGCAGATCATATTTTACTAAATGAGCTCAGTGGTGTTCCTGGATCTTCCCAGTTTATAGCCACATGATTTATAACATTAGCTGCACTGTGCCTACTGGTAATATTTGTGCTTTGTCTGTGAAATTGGTCCTGGCTCATGAGTAGGTGAGCTCCAGATGGACTCTGTGTGAGATGACTTACCGTCCACCCTGACTGAAACACAGACTTGCTGCTGCCCCCTGGGAGGAGATTAGTTCCCTCTCAGATCTTCACCTCTCTCCCTATCCTCACTTTGCTTTTCCTGCGGTCCTATCACATTCACAACGCCCTTTGGGGATTGACAGCACTAGCTAACATACTGTAGGAAGCATTTTCTGCTATCTGCTGCTTCTTAGCATTGAGATGAAAGAACTGCTCTGTGATCATCCTCCCTGTAAGAATTTTTCAGGATAAAAGTCATTTACAGTGTGTGGTACTTTCAGGACTTAGCAGCTGCCCACTTACAGATTGTTTTATGGAAAATGGTTTACAACTCTGATTTATATACATGCATGTACACTGTAATGATCAAATGAACACATGCATACACACACTGCATCAAAAGCATGGATATTAGATTTGATTATATTGAGAAATTAAAAACATTGAAATTTACTAAGATTTTTTTATCCCTGGTTTGGTTGCAGCTAAGGCATTTTACAGTTTCTCATTAGACCACAAATGTGAAACACTGGAGAAATTATTTGAATCTGGGAAACCATAATTGTATTTTTGAAAGAGTATGAAAATGTTTTACAAAAGTAGTTGAGAATATTTGTTACATCATTTGCTCGGCAATTTCAGTCCTTCATGCATTTTAGTATGTCGTCCATTCATTTATAGGAGACTTTTCAGATCAGCCAACCAGACCAACAACGTGCTTTACGAACTAAAAAACAAACAGATCCTAACCTGAACTAAAAAAATAAAAGGACAGAATTAAAATATAGTGCAGGCACATAGTACTTTGCTGATAACGTCGCGTTTTTCAGCTCAGCCATTAGCCACAGCAGATTCTACATAAATGTGGAGCAGAGTTTTAACCTGAAGATGGAGATATAATTATGGTTTTGGGCTGAATTATTAAATTTAAAGTAAGTTGTACTTAACTGCCACACTAATGATTACACATGTATACAGCACCATTAGACACTCATCTACACAGGTTATCAGCAAAAAAAAGTTAATTTAGGCATTACTTGCTCTTTAAGCATAGATTTAACAGGGCCTAAGTCAGTGATTATGCATAAAGCTAGTGGGAGGTGTTTCCAGAGGCTGGGCGCTGCAGCCAGATCTGTTTGTCAGAAGACTTCAAAGACACTGTAATCTCTGCAACACGTCTACCAAAAATCCCCTCAGTAAAAACTGCTTTTTATTATTTATTTATACATCTAGTCATGTCAGACACAGGTGAATCAACAGACACTGGCACCATTGGTAAAGTTTGGAATTGGTGACAACTCCGAAGAAAAGCACAACATAGGCAAAGATAAAACTTTCTGGATATCGACCTTTTGGCGGTGTAAGAAAATAAACTTCTGACTGTGGAGGAGGAGCCATCGGGCATGTTGGACAGCCAATCAGCAGAGGAAGTGTGTTTGATGAAAATGAGGCAAAAGCTAGTTGCTCTCCCCATACCAACTAACCATACCGTCACCTTTTCCTGCCTATAGCTATTGGAAAGTAAGATGCATTATTTACAGCTACTGTTATGCACACTGTAAACTGTGAAACCCGGCTCCATTCCAGAGTCTCTGAGTCAGTAACCTGCAGCGGGGGCTAATCTCTTTCCATGCAGGCGGAGAAACTTGAAGCTCAACTGCATAACTTCAGTTAGGGGTCGCGTTGGACAAATTACTTTATAAAAGTAACTGTAATGTACAAGATTACAATCACAGTTTACTCCATTAAAAATATAACTTTACAACAGAAATAAATTGTCTTTTTTCAAACTCTTTAAATTTCTTTAAATTCATGAACTTACATCACAGTAACAGCTGCCCAAATTTGGGCGAACAGTAATTAACTTCCCGCTGTTATAAGAGAGCACATCATACAAGGTATTGCTTAATCTTCTGATATTTAAAGAAGTAAGGCAACATTCTGCCATATTTCCACTTCTTTTTCATTTGGCTGAAAACCTCCGGGGCCTCAGTTATCAAACGTATTTACGCACAGATCTGTGCGTATTTCGTGCTTTGGAACAATTCTACTCATTGTGTGGTATTTATCATTTTGTCAATGTGCGTTGAAACGTTCCTAAATGTAAGAACATCTCTGACCGTGCATACGCACAGCATCCAGTGGCAGAACGGGGAAGCTCAATACCGAATGTCTCAGTCATCCAAATGTGTTTCTCATCCACCAATTGTATTTATCCAGTATGTAATTTTGTCAGTGGAAAAACTGCTTTTTTGTGGGTAATTTTTGACCAAGGCTAGACGACAAGACACCTCCCGTGTATCCTCGCTCAGCTAGCTAAATGGCTAACAAACGGAGAACACATGCCTTGGTAGATAGAACATGAACATTGGAACTGATTGAAACACGTCTTGGCGGCTCCTGATGACGTATCTCCTAGGCAACCAGGGCGGGGTCAAGACATCAAGGCAAGGTTCCTTGACATTGAGAAACACCCCTAGCCTTGGTCAAAAATTACCCACAATACACCACGGCATTTTCAAAAAGACAGGGGATCAGAAGCCGGTAGCTACTTCGGGGAGAATTTTCAAGTTTAAAAGTAAGTCAGCTCATTTAAAATGTTTTTTTAGGTCCAAAGAAGTTATCTATGATTGGTTAGTTGCTTAGTAGTTGCAGCTTCGGTGGCTAGTGGGTAGTAACTCACTTCTATTTTTAATTTAATAAACATATACACAATTTAAAAAGTAAAAGTCTTGTTGTATATTTATATTGAAACTAATATGTATAAAATATAACGTTATCTCCTGTGTCATGTGACGTTACGTGACCGCCGTGGAAGCCGCGGTCACGTGATGTAAGTCTGTTCCCTTTAACCGTTTTCTTTGACCAAGGAAGGACAGTGTCCTGGTAAGTAAGGCGCCTGGCCTCGCAAGACATCGCCTCGCAAGGCCAGGTGCCTTGACATTGAGAAACACCCTATATCTTTGAGATGAGTGGAGTGGAGTGACAGACTCACAGGCGCCCATGCAAAATGCATAGTTGTTTGTCTGGGGCTTCCTCCCAGAATGCTTTGCAACATGGAGTCACAATCTGTTTTTAGCTACTATAAAATGCGCTATTACCAGCAATTCTGTCATAATTTAATGATAGGTGCAGTTCATCAGCTTGATGATAAAAGCAGTTTTAGCTGCAAAAGATGAACATCTCTGATGCCAAGTTTTCCCTTAAACAAAAGAATATGAAAAAAAAGCAACAATCGTGAAGTCATATAATAATATGCAATAGGACCCAAAACCGGTCTTTTTAAAATCCAATAACTAATTTTCATCTGCTGACCTCACAGATAAGAGCGCATTGCTGTAGCATCTGGAAGATTGCTCTACAGGCGTTTTATCCTGGTTAATTAGGTAAATAAGGATGACTTGCTGTGGTTTTAATCTCATGTTGTTGCAGTTACATAATGCTTATTGGCTGACTCACCATGAAGTCCACCTGATTCAACATGTACACACATAGCTGTAAACATGGGGAGCATCCAGCCATGCTTGATGCATTAACAGATTAACAGCTGCTGATGCTAATTAGAGCTGAAGTTCAAAATGTGGGGGGAGTTGCGCATTGCCATTCGTTTAAAATATGTCACCGCTCGCCAACACTGAAAGTTGGGGGGCAGGATGTCATTTCTGAGCTGCCACCCTGCTCCAGTTTTTCTCACTAAACCAAGATTAGTTTAGAGAGAAAGAGAGCCATCTAGGGAAAAGGGCAGAGAGAACAGGAGGGAGGGAGGAGATCCTGCGCCTGCTCACTGCGAGCACAGCAAGTGCAGCTTTCATCCACTGCAGAGACTGAGGCAGAGACTGAGGGAGTTTGACTGAGCAAACAGAAGCTCAGAGGGACCGTGTGAGAGCTCAACGGGAAGCGTAACAGAGTTAGAATCGAGTGGTGATGAGCGCCATGTTGGCAGGACTTAGCGATTCCTAGCCCTCCTGCCTCTGCGGCATGCTGCAGATTGTGCTGCGAATGTTGCAGTGCATCTTTTTTTTTTTTTGTCTTCTTTTGGGAAAACCAAAGAGCCCCAGGGGAGGTGTGGATTTCTGGCACAAGTGTTCAGCACTGCGGTACCTTAATTCAAGCGAAGGAATGTAGCAGGAAGCCTGAGGATCATCTTCCCTGGTCATCCACCATCCATCAGCCATAGCATCCACTCCTCTGAACATCCCCGTGGGCTCTGTGTATGGGAGGTGAGGCTCCGGCAGGCTGTCGGTCAGCATGCAGTGGTGTGAACGGGCAGCCCGGTGCCCACAACATGCTATGGATGTCAGACAATCCTCACTGTCCTAATGAAAGGCTTCAAGCTCGCCTGGTGAGAACAAACAGCAGAGATGGATGCTTTTGAAGTTTAACCTGTTTTGTAGCTTCAAGGCTGTCACGTCTGCAAAGCCAGCCTGAAGCAAGGTGTCTGTGTTTGTTTTCTGGTATTTCTCAGGGCCGTTTGTAGAATTAAAACAAACCCGCACACGGCCACCGGTCCATTTCCACCAGCGTGTCTTTTTATGGTCGTGTACATTTCCATAAAATGTTTCAGCTGCTGACCTGATTGTGTGCATCCACCTCAGTCATGTAGCGTGCCTTTTTCCACTGTGACTCCAGCGACCCTGCTCTGCTCCCCTCTGGCTGGCTCAGTGTGAACAGCGCAGCTGAGGAGACTCGCTCACGTGGCTGCCCAGAAAAAAATAAATAAACTGGCACATGCTGCATCTGTCTCTCCCCGGCTTCCCCTGCGTGTTTTCCTCATCCATCTTTATCTCACATGGACAAACATAGCCACAACCAAGTGGCCCTTCTTTCACTTTCTTTTTGAAGCTGCGTTGCTAAATCGTGCACTCCTCTTCCTTCATCTCTTACCCCTCTTCCTACAGCATGTCTTTATGCCCCTCCTCCTCCCTTTAGTTGATATTTTTAGAGACGAATTATAGAGCTCCGCAGGAGCCAAAGAATGATCATTTTGAGAGAGAGCAGTTATAGCAACGTGCGTTCCACTTCTTCTCAATTTCATGAGGACCTTTGTCTCTCCCCACAGGACCTCATATCTTCCCTCAAGACTTTGTCTGTCTCTCGTTCATTATCTCTATTTCTGTCTGTGTCCTTCCCGTTATCATCCAACTGTCTGTGCTCCTTTATTCTCTTACTGGTTTCAAATCTGTTACTTCTTACTCCACACACTCCCCTAACAGGCTTGGAAACGTTTGTCTGAGGTTTTTATTAAGATTCATTCAGTGTTCGATAGTCAGCCCAGTCGTTTTTGCACACATTCTCGTTCTGTAGCTTAGAAACAGACTTAAACCTGAGTCTGTCGCCGTTAATCTGTCTGCAGCACGCTGACAGGAGCAGGATGCTTCACACTCCTCAACCATCTGCTAGCATCATGTGATCCTGTACACGGAAACAACCCGTCTGTGTGGGATGCATGCAGCTCAACTTATGGAAGTCTTTCTAAAGTTGCTGTCGTGTTGCTAGATGGTAAACTGAGTGACATGTTTTCTAGATGAGAGAAGTAGGGATTTGTAAAGATATTTTGACAAATTACGCTCACTGGCCACTTTATTGGGTACACCTGTCTTAACTGCTTGTTAACGCAAATGACCAATCACATGGTGGCAGCTCAACGCATTTAGGCATGTTGACGTGATCAAGACGACCCGCTGCAGTTCAAACCGAGCTTCAGAACGGGGAAGAAATGTGATTTAAGTGAATTTGAGCATGGCATTGTTTCTGGTTGCGGACGGGCTGGTCTGAGTACTTCAGAAACTGCTGATCTTCTGGGATTATCATGCACAACCATTTCTAGGGTTTACAGACAATGGTCCGAAAAGGGCAAAACATCCTGAGAGCAGCAGTTCTGTAGGTGAAAATACCTTGTTGATGCCAGAGGTCAGAGGAGAATGGCCAGACTGGTACAAGCTGGCAAAAAGGCAACAGTAACTCAAATAACCACTCGTTATACAACCAAGGTATGCAGAAGAGCATCTCTGAAGGCACAACATGGCGAACCTTGTGGCAGATGGGCTACAGCAGCAGAAGACCACACCGGGTACCACTCCTGCCAGCTAGTAACAGGAACCTGAGGCTACAATTCCCACAGGCTCACAAATATTGAGCAATAGATGGTCGGAACACTGTTCCCTGGTCTGATGAGTCTCGATTTCTGCTGCAACATTCAGATGGTTGGTTCAGAATTTGGCGTCAACAAGATGAACGCTTGGATCCATCCTGCCTTGTATCAATGGTTCAGGCTGGTGGTGGTGGTGTAATGGTGTGGGGGACTTTTTTTGGGCACACTTTGGGCCCTTTAGTACTAATTGATCATCGTTGCAATGGCACAGCCTACCAGAGTATTGTTGCTGACCACACCCATCCCTTTGGCATGTGGTGGAACGAGAGATTTGCATCATGGATGTGCAGCCGACAACTCTGCAGCAACTGCGTGATGCTGTCATGTCTATATGGACCAAAATCTCTGAGGAATGTTTCCAATACCTTGTTGAATCTGTGCCATGAAGGATTGAGGCTGTTCTGAAGGCAAAAGGGGGTCCAACCCAGTACTGGCAAGATACCCAATAAAGTGGCCAGTGAGTGTAAGTCTCCTGTTGATTATAGATAGATCAGACTCAGTTTGGAGAAATAGATAATCTCACAACCTGTCTAAATAGGGATCATTACAAATATCTTTTAGAAATTTGAATCCCAAATAACAGCTGATGCAAATGCTTTATGTACCCTTTACTGAATTATTATGAAGTTCCAGCCAGAGTGCTACAGGAGCTAGCGTCACAGCTTATTCTAAATTTCATGTGAAAACCCATGTAATGTAATATTTATAAGTGGAAAAGTTTCTAAACTAACATGGGGTTGCTTTAAGGCAACAGAAACACGTTAGAACTGGTCCAACTTAGACTAGCCGTTAGCTTATCTGTCCTTTCAGAGATGATCTCTGTTTCTCCAGACAGAGGGTTTTTTAAAAAGCTATCTACAGCAGGTAAGGCATTCATTGTTCATAACCTTTTCACAGAAACATGCTTATGATCCGCTCCTTTGAGTAACAAGAGTTATTGACAATTTGTTCGAACATTGAATGTTTGATATAATCTCATTAAATACTGATTACATCATCTTTTAGGGTGTAAAACTGACTGAATTCTAGTAATCTCTGTGCTTGCTATGGTTGATTAGCTGTGGCGGCCAACTTGGATCAGGTTTATTCCAAATGTTAATGAACTGTAGATGAACATCCTTTAATTATTGTCTGAAAGTCTCATTTAAAACCAATCAAGAGGAATTTTTCTTACAAACACAGAGAGGGTAACTGAACGATGTTGGAGCTTCCAGCATAAATGCATCATTTGTGATTTTTTTAATTTTAATTTTAATTTTTATTTTTTTGCTTCACTTTGTCATTCTGTGGACAACCTGCATGCAGGAAAACAGGTCACTGTAAAAAAAAACAACATCTCTGCATCAGTTGTCCTAGGTGACATCTTGATTGTGTTGTTTATTTGTCTCCACTGCAGGATGATGGTGCCCAAATGAATATTTTTTTCTCTTTTTAATTTGAGTATAATTCATAACATTGACTATTTGAACTGCCTAATGTGCATAACAGAAGCCCACGTGATTTTAAATCAAGCAGAGGAAGAGAAACAACGTGAGCACATGTTTTTGTGTGTGACAGCAATGGGAAGAGGAAGATTTCTCTGGATTTGGCCAGGGCCCCAGTGTGTGGATGTTTGCTCTTGGTATGACATTTGGTGTGACTTAAATCTAAACACACACACAAATACAGACACAGATGTGTGCCCACAGCCAGCAGCAGCTGTAGCAACAGCAAAGCGGTGGCAGCAGGCTCAAGGCGGACCTTTCTCTCTGTACATGTGCGTGGTGGACCAGCCCCTTGTTGTTCCAGGACAATCGGACAGACTAAGGACAGCCGTAGCATGAGTGCATTCCCCTCATAGCTGAACATGTCCAAATGAAATATCAGCATTGATCTAAGGAAGGGATTGCAGTGTTTTCCTAGAAAAAGCATCTGCACGAAGGAACTCAGGAAGTTACTTTGATGGTCCGACTGTGGCGCAGGAGTTGAGTGCTTGCACCATAATCAAAAGGTTGCAGGTTCGAGCCCTGCTCAGTCTGTCGCTGTCGTTGTGTCCTTGGACAAGACACTTAACCCACCTTGCCTGCTGGTGGTAGTCGGAGGGACCGGTGGCGCCTATGTACGACAGACTCGCCTCTGTCAGTGCGCCCCAAGGCACCTGTGGCTACAATGTAGCTCATCCCCACCAGGTTGTGAATGGGTGAATGACTGATTGTGTTGTAAAGCGCCTTGGGGGGTTCCAGAACTCTAGAAGGCGCTATATCAAATACAAGCCATTTACCATGGTGCATTGCTAATCACAGGTGTACACATGTACTGTGTTAATAAGGCAAAACATCAAAGTTTTCTGCATAAAGTGAAGAAAATGAGATAGATTTCTCTGCATTACTTAAAAAAAAAACATAGTTGTCTCCCTGATCTACTTCATGCTATCTTTAAAACTAAAGCTCCCAGGATTCTGCAGCAGGATGCTTAATTGCAGCTTACATTAAATAGTGAGAAGCTCAAGGCCTAAATTTGGCCATCAGAAGAGATGGTTAAATCTGACTAAATGGAGAGAGGCCGAAGTGGCAAGACCTGCACACAGCTTCATAAGTGTGTGTGTGTGTGTGTGTGCGTGCGTGTGTGTGTGTTCACAGCAGGGATTCTGCAGGCTGGAGAAACTGCAGCATTGTTTCCCTTGCAGCCCCGGCTTATTAACTCTCTTCTTCTGTTTCAACCTGTTTTCTCTGGTTTTTTACTGCATTCTCCCAACAAGCCATTTGTCATCCCTGATTATCCTCTGCACTGTTCCCCACTGCACTCTTCTGGCTGTTCTCACTGGACAGACAGTTATTTTATAAAATAACAGAATAGAAATAACAGAATTACATAGTTTTTATTTGATGGACACCAGTAAACAGCAGAATGGAGAAGAAAATGAAATTTTGAACTGAGTAAATAAATGGGTTTTTTTTTTCAAGCAAGTGTTGTTTGTACAAAAGAAGAAT
This sequence comes from Nothobranchius furzeri, assembly GCF_043380555.1. Classification (NCBI taxonomy): domain Eukaryota; kingdom Metazoa; phylum Chordata; class Actinopteri; order Cyprinodontiformes; family Nothobranchiidae; genus Nothobranchius; species Nothobranchius furzeri. Next base: position 27,108,078 of record NC_091753.1, read on the forward strand.
CAATTAAAGGCCCAGTCAACAAATACTTTCTATGGGTGTTTCTCGCTGACCAGGCGCCTGGCCTAAGGCGATGTCTTGCGAGGCCAGACGCCTTGCTTAAGAGGTCACTGTCCTTCCATAGTCAAAGAAAATGGTCTAAAGGAACAAACTTGCATCACGTGAATGCGGCTGTTCTGTAACATCTTGTGATGCAGGAGTTAACGTTATATTTTATACATTTAAGCTTCAATATAAATATATGATGAGCCTTTTACTTTTTAAAATGGGATTTATTGGTGGGCTGTGCAGTGGTTAGAGCTGTTGCCTTGCAGCAAGAAGGTCCTGGGATCTTTCTGCATGGAGTTTGCATGTTCTCCCTGTGCATGCGTGGGTTCTTTCCAGGTACTCTGGCTTCCTCCCACAGTCCAAAAACATGACTGTTAGGTTAACTGGTCTAAATTGTCCTTAGGTGTGAGTGTGTGTGTGATTGTTTGTCCTGTGTGTCTCTGTGCTGTCCTGTGATGGACTGGCTCTCGGCCCAGGGTGTACCCCGCCTGATTGCCCTTTGACCACTGGAGATAGGCACCAGCAACACACACCCCACCCCTCCACCCCTTGCGACTCTACTTGGACAAAGCGGGTTCAGAAAATGGATGGATGGATTTATTGGTTAAATTAAATATGTAAATGAGTTACTAGCTGCTAGCCATCAAAGCCGCAACTACTAAGCAACTAGCCAACCATAGATAACTTCTTTAAATATATAAAAAAAATTGATATCAGCCCAATTGAGCTCCAGACGTCACGTGACTCTCCGAGAGTAGAAGCCATGTTGGTAGGCAACAAAGGTAAACAAAATGAACGGGATCGGCTTGGTTTTACTCCGTTGGAGTTTACTTCACACTTTAAAACTGAAGAAATCGTTTTATATAGTCAGAAATTAAATAGACTAAACATCTCCGACCCTTACCGTGCCCCTGGGATACTTTCGGAGCGGACTTCTTACTGGATTTGAGATGCCCTGACATTTATAATTTATAAAACTAATTAAACAAAAACACAAATAACAGATTTACATGTAAGTAGTTTAAATAGAGTGCTGTGCCGTTTGAATGTATAAACTGAACGCTAAGAGAAATCACTAGTCTGATTTTTTTTTTCCGTGAATAAAATAAATATGTCAGGCAGGAGCGTCTCAGGATCTGTCTGAGATCTGTCTCTGTGAGACAGATAATAACAATCCAAAGTGCTTTTTATGTGTGATCTGACAATTGATCAACCATTGCTTAAAAATTAAATACAGCTTAGCCGGTTAATTGCTGTGATCATAAAACACGTAAACGGCAGCACGCAGAACTCACGAGGCAACGTTTTACGTGATGTTTACTTGTTACTATGAGTAATAAGACAGAAAAAGCCACGCCAAAATAAGTTTAGGAAGCCCACTAAGAATCATAATGAAAGCATTTAAAATAAATACCATACACAGTTGAGGAAACGTTGGTTTAAGTACCTGATATGAAGTGGTCGCTGCATAAGCGAAAACCTTTACTCTCGGGATCCCACAGTTTCATTTTAGCCTGGTCACTAGCACGTTTTATTACAATGATCCAACGTTTGCAGCGTTCCGGATCTTGGGGAATCCTGTAGAAGGCTCTTCCCTTATCTCATCCGCATCTGTTCTGGCATCCTGGGGCACAAATGGAATCTACCATATTTTCCATTTGATTAAGTTTTCTGACAATAACAAATAGCCTAGTTGCGGGCTTCTGCCTGCCAAGATGGCGCCATTTCAATTTGAACTGTTGCATGCCGGGAGAAGTGACGTCAACTCCCAGAGCTCTATTGCTAAAATTTGTTGTTTTAAACTTGAAATTTAGCCCCAAAGTAGCTGCCGGCTTCTGATCCGCCGTCCTTTTAAAAATACAGTGGTGTATTCTGGGTCAGTTTTGACCAAGGCTAGGCTATAAGACACCTCCTGTGTATCCTTGCTCAGCTAGCTAAATGGCTAACAAATGGAGAACAGATGACTCGGTAGAACATGAACATTGGAACACGCCTTGGCGGTTCCTGATGACGTATCTCCTAGGCAACTGGGGTGGGACTAAGACATCAAGGCAAGGCTTCTTGGCCTTCAGAAACACCCTATAGAGCTCCGGACCCCACGTGACTCTCAGTTAGTGGACGCCATTTTGGCATGCAAAAAAGGTAAACAAACACGGATGTAACCATGAACATGAACAGGATCCGCTTGGATTTTACTTCGTCGGAGTTTACTTCACACTTTAAAACAGAAGAAATCGTTTTATATAGTCAGAAATTAAATAGACTAAACATCTCCGACCCTTACCGTGCCCCTGGGATACTTTTTAAAAACGCCAGAAGCTGTCGGAGCGGGCTTCTTACCGGCACAACACCGGTCCTGACCGGGGAACCCCTTGGGATTTACCCGGAGGAGCTGGCTCCGGCGGCTGGGGAGAGGGAAGTCACGCTACTGCCCCCGCAACCCGACTCCGGATACGCGGATGAAAATGGATGGATGGACGGACAAATAACAGATTTACACGTAAGTAGTCTCGGTGAGACAGATAATAGCAATCCAAAGTGCTTTTTATGTGTGATCTGACAATTGATCGACCATTGCTTAAAAATTAAATACAGCTTAGCCGGTTAATTGCTGTGATCATAAAACACGGAAACGGCAGCACGCAGAACTCACGAGGCAACGTTTTACGTGATGTTTACTTGCTGCTGTGAGTAATAAGACAGAAAAAGCCACGCCAAAATAAGTTTAGGAAGCCCACTAAGAATCATAATGAAAGCATTTAAAATAAATACCATACACAGTTGAGGAAACGTTGGTTTAAGTACCTGATATGAAGCGGTCGCTGCATAAGTGAAAACCTTTACTCTCGGGATCCCACAGTTTCATTTTAGCCCGGTCACTAGTGCGTTTTATTATAATGATCCAACGTTTGCGGCGCTCCGGTTCTTGGGGAATCCTGTAGATGGCTCATTCCTTATGTCATCCGCGTCTGTTCTGCATCCTGGGGCACAACAGGAATCTACCATATTTCCCGTTTGATTGAGTTTTCTGACAATAACAAATAGTCCAGCTGCCGGCTTCTGCCTGCCAAATGGCGCCGTTTCGATTTGAACTGTTGCATGCCGGGAGAAGTGACGTCAACTCCCGGAGCTCTATAACATTAATACACCAAGTCAGTTCTGAGACTCTTTCCGGTTCCTCCTGAAAGTAACAAGGATGCACGGAGGGTTAACATCAACCTGCCTGTGTTGCACCTCTTAGCTGCCAAGTGAAATTGTCACAATCAATGCATGAATTGTTAGCCAGGTTTATGGTTTGGGGATGTTATAAAATTATGGCAGACAGTCTTTGGGACCAATCAGCTGCAGGACTTATAATAAGACAAGTCTCATGCTGTTTTTCAACCTTATTAATTCACACTTCACCTTTGAATTAAATATATAGAAAGACGTTAGGACGTCATCAGCAAATCCATGAGAATCTGAAGCTTAAAGTTGTGATTGTTCAGCAAGAAAGGCGTTAACATTTTCCAATGGTACTGTTGATCTCCCTGAGCTCTGGGGCGCCTTGAATGGCTGTAGCATGTGATGTGGTGGATTGATCAGTACTCCAGATCGTTTTTGTGTTCTGGGTTAGCATCAAGAGAAGGCCATGAAGTTTGTTATCAGCACCCAGACTCTTCTGGGTTCAGGTAGCTCATCTTACTGCCGCAGCAGCACTAATGTACTCTTTAGAAGCAAAACAGACAACCTTCAAGTTGGCACCACATTCTACACATTAATTACAAAAGCACAGCTGATGAAGAAAAGGAAGACATTTTTTACTTGTTTGCCCACCTTCAGTGTAGTGTAGTCCAGTGTACATCTGCTTTCTACATCTTTTTACATTCACCCCCTATTAAATAACATTTTTACTGTTTGCAACCATTAAACAAGCTTAAAGTTGAAGTGGTAGCAGCCGGCTGTTTCTCCCTCTCTGATATTATTGAGTGGAGAAACTCCCACACCAGTGGTGTTCTATTGCTAAATACGTACGTGCGTAATGAATGGAGGACCCATGGAAATGCAGCGGTTTGGCGAGACCAAAAACCGGATGGTCCAGTAGTTGCTTTCGGTCCAAAACATGTTATTAGTGCAGTTTTTTAGACGGATAGACCACCTTATCAATTGTTTTCATCTTTTTTTCTGTCTCCACAACACGTGTGTAGCTATACTATGTTAGCATTGTTAAGGGCCATGAAAATATGATTTGACATATTGCAGCTTTGCAGCTTTAAGACACTAACTGTTGTCGGATGACACCAAGCTCAGTTTTATCATTGTGCAAGACAATTATGACCCTTATTGAAGCATCGTGGTGCTACACTTATTATAGTTCATCACCTTCTGTTTTCACTGCCATCTCGCTTCCTTCTGCCTGTGTATCCCTTGCAGATGGCAGTGGCTATACCTGAACAAAATGTGTCCCAGCAGCTTAATGTAGCTGCCAGTTTCCTGTCTCTTCTGTTCCCTTTCTCTGGGTTTCTTAAATCACCTCCCAAGTTGTTTTTGAATTTAAATTAGCATTTTAAATTAGATCTTCTTCTACAACAGTCTGTTCCAGGTTTGCAACTTTAATATGAGTCCAAGAATGAACACAAATCTGCCAAAATCTGGTTCGCACAGCAGAAATTTTCACTTAGAACCATTTTATAAATAGTTTTAAAAAATCAGTGTTGTTTTTGGCAGCCATCTTAGCTTTAGTCTTTGTCATTTGAACGAAAATGCTGTTTAGATTTAGACAACTAAAACTCAAAATGGTTTTGATCAACGAAGATTTAGTTTTTAGTCTTTTTTTGGTAATTTATCTGTCCAGAAACATGAAGCACACGGGTAAGAAATGTGCTAATATTATGAATACATTCAAAAGTAGCCTCATCAATAATATTTCTCATGGTTTACTTCCATAATACGCAGCTGTGTTCAGTGATGCGCGTTTCCACGACAGGGCAGCGCTCTTCTCTGCACACAGGCTGAGTAGAATGCACACTGCCGCTGCATGATGTTGGGTCACAGAGACCTGGAGACCGCAGCAGCAGCACCGCTGTTACTTTTTAGCTTTTATAAGACGGGCAGAAATTTGCATTTTGAGGATAACTTTCATCAAGTCTCGTCTCATCGACAAAAACTCCCACACGTCTCGACATGTTTTAGTCACCAAAAAGCTACTTTTAGCTCGTCGGCGTCTTGTTTTTGTTATGAGAAAAAGAGGAGTCAACGAAATCCTTCAGTCATCATTCACGAAAACAACACTGTGATGAGTCGGTAATACTTTTTATTTATGCTTGTATCTTAGGTTTTACTGTGATGACACACGCTTCTGTCTATAAGCCAAGGTTCACTTAACCCTGAGGCTTTGTAGCGAACTAATCGTGTGTGGTGACGCTGTATCATTCAGCAGTGTCATCCCTTCACACACACACACACACACACACACACACACACACACACACATGCACACAGTCCTCCAGCTCTGCCTTCCTCCCTTTAAACTGGGAACACTTCAAGTGCACACGAATGGCTTGACGTGCTGCCATGGTAACTGCACAGCCAACGCAGTGGGCCTGACAGACATTTCCAAACCAGCCAGGCGTCACCACATTTTCTGTTGCTATGACAACCCTGTAAACAGCAGGATGCTTCCTGATCACAACGATGGAGGAACTCTTGTGAGTGTGAATCACCTTGGAGGGAAGAGGTTGCCATCATGGCTGCAGCAGGATTAGATGGAGATGACTCATCAGTCATTAACTGAACAGAGTCAGTGCCGTGCATCACTGCTGCAGGATCATGCATTACAATACTGAGTGTGTGGGTTTGTGGACAGCTTCACTGTTTACATGTTCCCTTGTGTACAACAACATGGACAACAGAGGTCCCCTTAAGTAGGTCAGTTGCTTGTGTGAGGCTGGACAGGCTCAGTGGTCCAGCTCGGTGGACTAGCTCCCTTTGTTCCACAGCATGGCTCCTCATGGGGCTCCCACACTGGTGGCCAGCGCTGCTGCTGTCCCGGGGTCTTCCCTGCCGGATCAGCGTGCTGCTTCAAAGGGATGCTCAGAGGATTAGTCATCTTTCTGTGGGAATGAATCTGGCATAGGTATCTGACCAGTTTGAGTTGTTTTGAGATTCAAAACTTTATAAGTTACAAATATAAGATCAGCCTGGAAGCTAGAAAAATAACGTTGAAATTAATAACACCATCATTAACGTCGGGTATATTGTGCCCAATATGATGTCCTAGATAAAATACAGTTTTCATCAGTTTATGTAAAAGTAAAACGCTCTTGTGCAGTGATCTGTTACGGCTGACTTCTTTATTGTGCTTTCTGCTTCTTGTTTTGTTGCTGCTCTTGTGTGTCTTCGACTTGTTTCTTTCTCGCACTCCTTTCTATGTTCTATTGTTCGTGTGTTGAGTTGGCGTCCGGTTTCTCCTATGTATGTTTTATTGCAGAGTTTGCATGGGATTTCGTAAACGACTCCACTTTTATGTCCAGCTGGTATCTTGTCTTTTGGGTGTACTAGTCTGTTTCGGTTAACGGTTGTGTATAGTTTTATTGGTGTGTTTATGTTGTGTTGTGTTATGTTGTAAAACAATAAAGAAGTCAGCCGTAACAGATCACTGCACAAGAGAAAACCATGTAATGGACTGGGACAACACAAGGATCATAAACACCGAACAACAGAAATACAAAAGATGGATTAAATAAGCTATCGAGACAAGGAGACGTGGATGCGGGACCATGAACAGGGACGATGGAGTTTACTCGTTGGATCGTGCATGGAACTGCATCATCGGAGAGGGGAGAGCGGGCAGCAGAGGGCGACAACGTCCTCTGCTGCCCGCGGATAAACGGAGTAGGAAGTGACGCCACCATCAGGGTCAGCTCTGAGGATGTTTGCAGTCACAAACGAAACTGTCAGCAGCAAGGTAAAGAGAAACCTTTTCTGTGTTTTAAAAAAGAACCAACAATGCAGTTTTACGACCAGTTCCGAAGTCGATTGACCTAAACTATAACATTGATGTACATGCAAACATTCTTAAACAAACCTTTGCAATCAGATGTACATGACAGTTACAAAAGTTTAATGAAATGAACTATTTGAAGAACGTCTGGCCAGAATTTCATATGCGTGCCTTAATAACTATGTAATGCAAGATTAATGGTGTAACGCTTTTTTAAATGGACGTTAACCATTTTGACATTTCCAGCATTTGTTTAGAGGATACAAGTGTCAAACACCATATGTTTTGTCAGTGTGTGAGTTTGTTTCAGCTCAAAAGGCTGTGCTTCCCTTGAGTGTGATTTAGAAGAAGCTCGGGGTGTAAAGTGACCTGAATGCCAGTGATGTCAGCCCCTCCATTCATGAAACACATGAATAATTGAGGGAGGAGCCGGCTCGGTGCAGCAGCTCCATGTAGAGGTGGAATGCAAAGTGAAAGCCATCTCTTCCCTCATTTGTTCTGTTGCTGTCTCTCACCCTCCCTCCATCTCTCTCCACCCCGGTTTGCACGTTCTCACTTGGTCTATTCTCATCTATTGTCTTGTGTTGCCGTAAAATCCTGTAAAGAGGAGCGGAAACCACGAGACAGGCGCGCCGGCTGGATACTGGAGAAAGCCGTAAGCGAGCTGATGATCCAGGAGCTGGAGCATGTGCAGGATGAGGATACTCGAATGGAAAACAGGAGCCTGTCTGCCTGAATTAGACGAGGAAGAAGATCACGACTGATAGAAAAAGGGAAACTACAGACTGCTATCCAGTCTTGGTGTTTTCTTTCAGCTTGTCGGGAAAAAATGTTGCGTCTGTTTCCTCCTGCCGTTACTCTCATCCATCTGGCATGCTCATGAACTCAACCACCCTCCTCTCCATCATCCCTCTTCCCTCTCTCTTTCCTCTTCTCCCCTCCTCTTCCCATCCATCGCCCCTTCTTCCTCCTTTGCACCATCCAAGGCTGCCGCTGTGTGAATGAAGCCATTTAAAAGAGTCTTATTGCTGCGGAGGGGCTCTCTACATGGCTACAAGCAGGTTAGTGCTGCCGGTTCTACCTGTCTACATTCAGCATCAGCCTCACGCAGGCCGCCTGCGTTGTCAGTCGGTTCAGCAAGATCAACATGTACTGTTTAGAAGGAGGGGAAGCAGCTGCCCCTCAGACAACCTCCTCTTTGGCAGGTGGTGTTAACGGCGATGTAAGCTGGTTATTAGGAGATCAGAGCTGGCCGGGGAAGATCAGTGGCCCTAAGCCTGCTATAGAAAATCTCCCTGCCTGCCTTCTCCACCTCCTTTTTCTATTTATCTGTCCCTGGGCTTTTTCTTCTCTGAAAGTGTGAGAGAAAGGACGGTACACAGTCTGTGGGATGATCCGCTGGGTGAGCAGCTCATTACAGGGAGCTGCCTACGATGACATGGTGGTGTTTGAGTGTGTGACGGTGGCCAACAAGGGCTGTCACTGCTGGGAGGGCTGCTACCGCGAGGTTCTGAGAGACTGCGTTTATCACCAGGGGTATGGGGCTCACCGTTATTTCTCTGTTAGAGTAGGTGTTCATTCTAGTGTAGGTGTGCTTGTGTAGAAGGACAAATGGGTGGGGTTGGATGTGTTCCGTAATGTAATCTGCACAGTTTGTGTGTGCATTTAATTGGAAAATACATTTTGTGTTTTATTGCAGACATGATGCTCATGTTATTGCTGCTTTCATCACCTCAGAGTGACTTGTGATGAGTCTCTGAAGTGGGCGTTGATCTTCCGTGTCCACACACTCGGCCATGTTTATGTCTGCCTCCTGTGTTGTATGTGCATTCCTGTGCGTGCATGCGCATGGCGCTCCACATGGTCCTTTCATACTGAGCCGAGCTAAAGGCCAACTGCCAGATGGGTATTTTCCTGGATCAGCAAAACTGTGAAAACAAGTGGGGCCCTCAAAGAGGCCCGGAACTCAGTTCTATTGAAGCCGAGCGCTTGGGCAGCTTGATCCGGTTGGATTTAGAGCTTTAAAGCTTATTTGAAGAAAAGACTGTAACAAAGAGGGGCAAACAGAATGCATGTTTCCTTTTCTTTTTTTTCTTTCACTATATAAGGAAGAACTTGACCCATTTTCAAAGACTCTGACGTGTGAGAATTCTCTCTGATTAACACCTAAAAGGTATTTGTGTGTCTGTGCAGAGCGCCATAAAGCAGTGTGCAAGCCTCCTAGACCAAACCTTCTTACAAATATCTTGCTATGATGTGACAGAATGTGATGTGATAAATGCAGAAAAATAATTATTTCAAGACAGAAAAGCCCACAGTGGTCACTGAGAAACATTGAAGCTGATAAACCGGAAATCAACTAGCTTAAATCCGACATTGCTATTGCAGTTGAGCAAAGTAAGTTTAAAAATCTAACTAATTAAACTGGCCTTAACAAAATGATGGAACCTTTAAAGACGGTATAAAATAATTTGACTAGAGCAAAATGTTAAACTAAGCTGAGTCCTATAATCAGCCTCACAGCATATCTGGTATCTGGGTATGTACCACTCCAAACACGGACCACAGAAATCTTAGGACAGAGATGTTTCAGAAGATAAGAAAGACTATTATTAACAAGCATGGTAAGGTTGAAGGCTAGAAGACCATCTACAGGCAGCTTAATGTCCCTGTGACTACAGGTGAATATACAGTTGTGGTCAGAAGTTTACATACACTTGTAAAAAATATAATATAATGGCTCTACTGAGTGTCCCGTTATTTCTAAAACTCTGATTTTTCTCTGATAGAGTGATTGGAACAGATACTTCTTTGTCACAAAAAACATTCATGAAGTTTGGTTCTTTAATGTCTTTATTATGAGTTAACAGAGAAAAGTGATCACATTTGCTGGATCACAAATATACATACAGCAACATAAACTAGCAATTTTGGTGACTTAGAAACGTGTCAGTGAACTGAGCTTCATAGCATGGCCTCTTAACTTCTTGTGAGTGATTCTGAGTGACTACAGCTGGTGACTTCTCTTAGGTCAGGTAAATAGGGCTCATTGGATACAAACGCCCACAAACGCTACAATGGGAAAGTCAAAGGAGCTCAACATGGATCTGAAAAAGCGAATTATTGACTTGAACAAGTCAGGAAAGTCACTTGGGGCCATTTCAAAGCAGCTGCAGGTCCCAAGAGCAACAGTGCAAACAATTGTTTGCAAGTATAAGGTGCATGGCACTGTTTCATCACTGCTAAGATCAGGAAGAAAATGCAAGCTATCACCTGCTGCTGAGAGAAAATTGGTCAGGAGGGTAAGGAGTGAACCAAGAATCACCAAAAAGCAGATCTGCCAAGAATTAGAAGCTGCTGGAACACAGGTGTCATTGTCCACAGTCAAACGTGTTTTGCATCTCCATGGACTGAGAGGCTGCCGTGCAAGAAGGAAGCCCTTGCTCCAAAAGCGGCACCTTAAGGCTCGACTGAAGTTTGCTGCTGATCACATGGACAAAGATAAGACCTTCTGGAGGAAAGTTCTGTGGTCAGACGAAACGAAAATCGAGCTTTTTGGCCACAATGCCCAGCAATATGTTTGGAGGAGAAAAGGTGAGGCCTTTAACCCCAAGAACACCATGCCTACAGTCAAGCATGGTGGTGGGAATATTATGCTGTGGGGCTGTTTTGCTGCCAATGGAACTGGTGCTTTACAGAGAGTAAATGGGATAATGAAGAAGGAGGATTACCTTCACATTCTTCAACATAACCTCAAATCATCAGTACAAAGGTTGGGTCTTGGGCGCAGTTGGGTGTTCCAACAGGACAATGACCCCAAACACACATCAAAAGTGGTAATGGAATGGCTAAATCAGGCTAGAATAAGGGTTTTAGAATGGCCTTCCCAAATTCCTGACTTAAACCCTGTTGAACTGTCTCTCTTCCATCAGGCTGCATTAAACATATTGGACTTACGCATCCTGCGGTGTGCTGAATCCATGCCATGTTCCAAGTTAAATCCAACAGTGCCACAGTTTGTACAGGACAAGTATCAGTTGTCTTTTAATCCAGCGCATTGATGAAACTTTGTGCATCTTTAGGCGAATCAAACTTATGCTCAGTGCCATTATGATTCAACACGAGCGTCGCTGGGTAGCGCATTCTGAAGCGAATGCCCTTGTCAATTAACGCACGACAGGAAGCATTAAATCCCCGTCGTTTCTCACGGATCGCGTAGGAAAAGTCCTGGTGTATAAAGATCCGCTGTCCCTCGTAGTGAAGTTCTGGCGCCGCTCTCGCTGCTGCCATGATCCGCTGTTTGTCTCTGGAGTTATGGAGCTTAATAATCACCGGCCTGGGGCGAGTACCCCGCGGGCCGAGGCCCCGGTGTGCACTATCAATTTTAATGCGGGCTTTACCCGTGGAGCTGTTGCCCAGCCCAAGCGTAGCAGGTAGCCAGGTTTCAAAAAACTGAGCAGGACTCTCACCCTCCGCGCCTTCTTTCAGGTTAATAATGCGGATGTTGTCGTGCCTGCTGCGGTTCTCTAAGTCATCCAAGCTTTTTGCCATGATCTTAATCTTTCCCTCAGCTTCAACCAGTCTTCCCGCGAGGTCATTCACCCCATCTTCCACATCAGAGATTCTCTGCTCTGCCTCCGTGACGCGCTTGGAGACACTTTCCAGCGAGGACGAAATTTTCTCCAGCGTCCCGGACAGTGTAGACAGTTTTTGATCAATTACCTCACTGATGCTATTAGTCACCTCACAGATGAGAGCTGCGGTGTCCACCGGGGGCGAGGGCTGGTCGCCCATTGCTACTAGCATGTCCGTTTGGCTAGCACTGTTGTTCATCATGGCGGCCGTCGTCTTTCGAGTCTGTATCTTCGTCTGTTTTGACATTACTTGTCATCCAAAAAGCGTAATTATGGCTGTTGCGTATTCCTATAACTCTCAGTCAATATTTTAAATAAAAATATAGACAGTATCGCGCATAACACTGTAAAAAAATACAGGTGGGAGCAGGAGCACAGTGAAAACACGTCTTCTAGCCAACCATCTTCCGGAACTACATATATATATCTCTATATATATATATATATATATATATATATATATATATATATATAGGGAGAGAGAGAGAGAGAGAGAGAGAGCCATGCCCCGATGTGGGGGTGGGGTGGCGTCGACATGGTCGGGACATAGAAGGGGGTGCGCGGCTAAATAAGTTTGGGAACCACTGTGTTAGACCATTCCATATTTTAACCCTCTGATGCATGAATTATGAAATCTTCAACCATGATTTTTTAAACAATTTTTTTCATTCATCTTTAGGTGTGAATGAAACAAATTTCAACAAATATTTTTGTACCATTTTGTTAATTTACAAATACTTTCTTACATGTCCATCTCAGTGGACAGCGTGCATTCTGAACATGAAATATGTTGGCTTGACTTACTGAAGTCCAAATGGAGGAGCTCACATGCAATAAAGTCTTCAACAGCTGTGCTTAAAAGCAAAAATAAATAAATAACAATTTTGAGTACCTGTCCACTGTAGTGACCATTATGCATCAAAGGGTTAATACCTTCCGCTGAGATACACCAGCTTTTTAATGTTGTTTTGAAAGCATGTGTTTTAAAATTCAAATGGGCTCTTAGGTTGTACCCTCCATCCTTTACATGAAACAGTTTCATTATTTTTAGGGGGAGCTGGTTGTTTTTTGCCTTATACAGTATTTGTGCTGTTTTAAATTGAACCAGATCTAGAAATTTCAGTTGTCCGGTCTTTATAAATAGTTGATTAGCATGATCTTTGTATCCTGCTTGATTTATTAATCTAATAGCCCGTTTTTTCATTAAATGAATTGTTTGTAAGTTATTCTTGTATGTATTTCCCCACACTTCTGTACAGTAACTCAGATAGGGTAAGAGTAGTGTACAATATAATGTATGAAGAGCTTTACAATTGAGACTATGTTTTGTTTTTGTTAGGATGGCAAGACGCCGAGCCAACTTCCCCCCAACATATTCAATTTGTGGTTTCCAGCAGATTTTATGGTCCACGATTACCCCAAGAAATGTAAATTCAGTAACCCTTTCACTGTTAACCCTATCAATGGTTATATTTACTACAATATTTTTTTCCAAATAACATGAATTTTGTGTTATCTAGATTTAAAGATAGTTTATTTGTATCAAGCCATTTTTTATACCATGTATTTCTTTTGTGATTACCCCAAGAATCTGCTGCAAATGCACACCAGTACAAAGAATGTTTGTGTCATCTGCAAATAAAACAAGTTTGAATAGTGTTGATACTTTACACATATCATTTATGTACATATAATAAACATTTTTGGGCCTAGGACAGATCCTTGAGGTACCCCACAATTGATATTCATGGGTCTAGATGTATTTTGATCTATCTGTACAAACTGTTGCCCGTTAGTTATGTAGCTTTTAATCCAATCCAATACTATACCTCTGAACCCATACCTCTCCAGCTTTTCTAATAAAATATCATGGTTGACAGTATCAAATGCCTTTTTCAGATCTAAAAATACTCCACGTGCATATTTCTTATTGTCAGTTGATTCTGTTCTTTCTTCTATCAGGTCCATTAAAGCCAGTGATGTTGATATATTACTTCTAAATAATACCGACTGTCTGTCAGTAGCTTGTGTTTCTCAATAAAACTGTCAAATCATTTAATGAATAATTTTTCTAATATTTTAGAGAAGTGCGAAAGTATCGAAATCAGCCTATAGTTAGTATAGAGGTGCTCATCTCCTGACTTGTGGATGGGAACAACTCTTGCTACTTTCATTTTGTCTGGAAAGACTCCATTCTGAAAGGATAAATTAAAAATGTATGTTAAGGGTTTAATAATACCATCAGTAACACTCTTCACTGTAATCATATCAATTTCGTTCCAGTCAGTGCTGGTTTTATTCTTAAGGCCACTGAAGATGCCATAAATTTCTTTCTCTTCCACTACTCTCAGGAACATAGAATTGTTGTTCCTTTCAATATAATCTAATGTATTTGTTAGTGTCTCATTTACTTCAATCTTTTAACTACCTAATTTTAATTTTCTTTTATCTAAATTTAATCTCATTCGCATTTTACTGTTCTCAGTAACGTCTATGTTCTTATTTTTGTTTTTAGTGTTTTTATGACTTGCTACCACTTTTTATCTTTGTAACTTTTCCTGTTCAGCGCCTTGGGCCCCCTTTGAGGGTGGTGAAAAGCACTGTATAAATAAAGCATGATGATGATAATGATGAGGTAGAAGAAGAAGAAGAAGAAGAAGAGCCAAAAATATCCAGAGAAGTTAGAGGTGAACTCCAATTTGGGGGTGATGGTGGCTCTAGGGTTAAGGGTTCACCCTGCAATCAGTGGGTTGCAGGTTTGATCCCAGGCTCTCGATTTCAAAACAGTTGTTATGTCCTTGGGCAAGACACTTCAACCTCCCCGTCTGCTGGTGGTGGTCAGAGAGACCAGTGGCGCCTCTGTCAGTTAGCCCCAGGGCAGCTGTGTCCACATATTAGCTCATCACCATCCGTGTGTGTGTGTGTGTGTGTGTGTGTGTGTGTGTGTGTGTGTGTGTGTGTGTGTGTGTGTGTGTGTGTGTGTGTGTGTGTGTGTGAATGATACACTGTAGTGTAAAGTGCTTTGTAGTCCTCTGACTCAGAGAGGTGCTGTACAAGTGCATCATCATACATCAGTGTCTGATCACACCATCTCTTGCTGTTTCAGTCAGACTGAACTTAAAGGAAGACGACCGAGGAGGACACCACTGTTGAGAGCAAATCATTAAAACCAGACTGAAATGTGTAAGGATGCATGTTGACAAGTCACAAAGCTTCAGGGAGAACATCATTTGAACAGATGAGACAACACTGGAGCAACAAAAGATAGCTAAAATCATCCAAGGAAGGATAAGAACTAGGGATGCACAATATATCAGCATCAGTGTCGGCAGATGTTAGTCATTTTTTTTAACATATCGGTATCGGTCTGATAAATAAAACTGGGCAGATATTAACAACCAATGTTTTTTTGATCTTGTTTCTGTTTGTTTTTAAGTTTCAGAGGGTGGGGGTGGTGTGTATTTGTTTAGTCATGTGACCGTGATTGTAATCATCTCAGAAGCATAAATGTGTGTGGTGTTTGTACATGATAATGTATATTCAGCTCTAACAATTTTCATTCTATACAAAATGTGATGATTTTAGAAGTGTTAATGTCTGTATGTCCGTATCGGCCATTATTGGTTATCGGCCATAACAGTGATATTAATTTCGAATAGTGGTATCGGCCCAAAATTTTCGTATCGGTGCATCACTACTAAGAACCAAATAGATGATTCTCAAGTGAACTTCTATAAGTCCTGATCTCATGATGGCAATAATACAGAATACCTGTTGACAGGTGCAGAAGTTTCACACTTAATTGCAGTGATTGTCTGAAAAGGTTGTGCAACTACATATTTATGGCTCCGTCATTTTAGTTCAACTCAGTATTAAAAGTTTGTTGTTTTAAGTATGTTGTTGAACTACACTTCAATGTCCAGAAAATTTTATTTTTTA
Source organism: Nothobranchius furzeri (assembly GCF_043380555.1). Taxonomy (NCBI): domain Eukaryota; kingdom Metazoa; phylum Chordata; class Actinopteri; order Cyprinodontiformes; family Nothobranchiidae; genus Nothobranchius; species Nothobranchius furzeri. The sequence goes on from NC_091753.1 coordinate 27,123,678, forward strand.
TTACTTTTGTCATTTTTGCTTTATTTCAGAGAGCAAGGGTTTTTCTTTCTTTAACAGGAAAATCTGTGAAAAATTCTCAGAGTTGAATCCAGCTAGTCACTACAGAGGGTTCATTTAAAAGTATATTTCTGCCCCCTGGAACAGCTGGATGAATGTGAATGATGCATTGTAGCTTTGTTAACAGTCATGTATTTAATTCAGACCAACACTTTGATTAGGTGAACTTGATGTTTGGCAGTGCTGAGCTGGATACAGAGTCCCATACCCCAGTGCTGACTGTTTATAGTAATAGATTAGTGCAAAAGTAATATACATCTATTATTAGCCACTCTTGCCTCAGTAGTGTTGTGGGTAACTGGTGCCTATCACCATTAGCCACTAGATCAGAGGCGTTGGACACCCTAGACATGTCGCCAGACCATCACAGAGACACAAAGAGACAAACAACACCCAGGGACAGTTTAGAGTCTCCAGTCCACCTGACATGCATGTTTTTGATCTGAGGTAAGAAACCCACACCGCTGCAGATGTCCACAAATAAACAAGATGATGGAGATGTTTCTTCCGCTTGTAGAGTTTAGTCATTCACAACCATCGCATTTTTTCTGAACCTCACTTGATCGTAAGTATGCTACGCGCTAGCTTAGCATTAGCAATTCTGATTGTAATTTCACTCTTGATCCCAAACTTTGGACCATTTCTGCCTTTTCCAATGGTTTGTGTCTTTGCTGATTTCTTTATTTTCCTCCACAGCACCTAGATTACCTCATTGTGTGCCAGTAAAAATGTGTTCACTGTGGTTCACACATTTAACTAAGCTTCGAATCGGTAAAAAATGAAACGAGGAAGAATCATTCAAAGATTAAGTTAGAAGTTAATGTATAAATTCTGGTATTCTTTGATGGGATGTTTAAATAATGATCATTAAATGTTGAAAATGGTGGAATTTTCTTTTTTGTCAAATATTTAAAATAAATATTCACAATCTCATGTGGAATTACAATCTCTATGTATTATGATTGATTCTAAATGCATCCCATTTTACCATAGCTTCTGTTAAATGGGTATCTTGAAGTGGGTTGAAGGTTTACCAGCTGTAGATTTACATCCAGTGATTGTCACTTTCATTAAAATTATTACAGTGGTTCATAACTTCCATAGTTTGTGACAAAGTTTTAAACAAGTCAATCGTGCCCACAATGTGTTGGGTTCATCGTCAGCTAATAGCACACCAAGTTTTACATCGATGTCTGTGGAACAGGAAGATGTACATCCAGTCAAGACTTCATGAGTCTCCATAAAATTCACTAAGTGGTTAATGATATTTTGCAAATGAACATGTAGGCACGATTAAAGTTTTTTTTTCTTTAAGGTGAAAAGCAATGGCCACTGTACTTAAGATGCTTTATATCTGATGGAAGGTGTTTGAGGGAGTTTTTAGGTTGTTTTCTAATCTCAGCAGGGTTGTAGCTGTTTTATGGCTTTAACCCACGGTTAAGCTGTTGTATTCATTAACAACCCAACTAACCTGGACACATATTCAAGTACTGTTAAATACGATGTTTTAACTCAATAATTAAACCTGCGGTACATTAATACCAGGTGAGAGCAGATGTCATTTGTCACATAGCCTCTGACTCCTCCTTAGACAGAGTCCCTGGAAGCAAAGCTACTTGAGTATTTTTAGTCACACACACTGAATATTTAAACCTCTCCCTGTTCACTGTTGCTATAGCAATCTCCATTCAAAGCTGGACTTAATTTGAGCTTTGTGCTCATGTGTGCCATGCTCTTAAGTTATATCCTTTTTTGAACTGTTTGCCAATTCTCTCAGGTCACATTCAAGCAGTGCTGATTGTATTTTCGGAGGCGTGGCGCTTTAAGAAAACAGATTAGCCTTTGTGTAAGAAGTCCTCCTAATATTATTACACTGTATGGGATCTGAGCTGACATGATATCCATATCCCAAACATTACATTAAGTCTGTTTCTTTCATGAAGCCATTAGTAACAAGTGCTTTTGTTCCCTCTAGCAACACTTCACCGTGCTGGTTCAGCAGGCAAACTCGTGTGTGAGGGGCTGATTGGGTTGAGTCGTTCATATGCTGATGACGGATTTGTTTCTGTTGTTGACTGTCATGTGCCTGGAAAGGAGAGGTGAACTGTAAACTTCTCTTCTGGTTTTAAATGTGGGGGGTGGGATGCCAGATGGCGCCTGTTCTGCTTTCAGGAAGAGTGTTTTCCACTCTTATGCCCGAACCACACTGTTTTTCGGCCATCCTAGACAAATCCCTCGTGTTACGTCCCCTCTGGCATCTAGGAGCAGGTGAGGGGAGAACACAGAGTAAAATAAAAATAACGAAAAATAAAAAGGGAACAAATTGGATGGTGTCAGTTTGGATGTTAAGTGAGTGAATGGAAGGAGGGGGGAGAATGGTAGGTTTAGAAAGGTTTATTTACAAAAGGTAGGATAAAAGGTATTCAATAAGTGAACTAAAATAAACTCCCTCTGCTGAAAAATAGGGAGCAGCCAAACAACTACGAACTTAAAGCGCTCGCTCTGGTTTTAAACCAGAGAGAGGAAACCAAGTGGGTAACAACTCCTAATTGAACTAATCAACCACAAAATGGGATTTCTAAGAATAAACCAAAACCATTTCCATATGAACCAAAACAAAAGACCCACAACTATCTAACTAGAAATCTCCTTTAACTAAAAATCCTCAAAGGCAAACAACTAAAGCCAAACTAAACTGAGGATTTGGAGATTCACAAGGGCACAAAATATCATTAGCAATTGGGGCACTAAACAAAAACCAAAACCTCCAGGAATGGAGAGCACAGTTAGGGCAAGTGCAAAACAGAGTAGCTCAGAGACAGCTTTAACACCAAGTCTCTCTGTCACTGTCTCCCTGACTGAAGACCAAGGGAGGCTTAAAGAGACTTCAGGGGCAGCTGATTGATAATTAGTGACAGCTGCTCCTCATCACTCTGCTGGTCCCTGGTGGTAAATGGCAGCACTGCGGGTCTTGAGGCCTGCAGCAGGGTGTCACCAGGTGTACAGCAGGGCAGAAACCTCTGGGTTCGTCACACCTCGTTGTGAACAGAATCTTTACAAAACACTGTGAACGGGAGAGTGATTTTCAAGTCTGTGGCCATCCAGTGTGACGGGCTCTGGGACAGCTTCTTAGCACTCGCACGACCAAAATCAGCCTCTGACAGTCAATAAATATATAAATATACTTGACTTGCATCTTCCTGTTAATGAACATTGCTGAGTCCCATTCTGTCCCGCTCTGAACTTGAGACAGTTATCCACACCTTCATCTCCTCATGCTTAGACTACTGCAACTCTCTTTTCACGTGTCTAAGCAGAACCTCCCTGAACCGTCTACAGGTGGGTCAGAATGCCTGTGCTCGGCTTCTGACCAAGTCCTCCAAACACACCCACATCACCCCGCTTCTCCTCCAGCTTCAGGGTTCATTTCAAAATCCTGGTTCTGGTCTATAGGACCTTACATGGACACACACCATCATACACTAGTGATCTTCTCAGTCTCTACACCCCCAGCAGGCCCCTGAGGTCCAGTGACCAAAGCCTACTGGTTGTGCAGCGCACCAGGCTAAAGACCAAAGGTGACAGATTATTTGCTGCTGTGGCCCCCAGACTCTGGAACCCTCTCCCCCTGAGCCTGAGATCAGTGGACTCAGTGGTCTCCTTTAAAAAGCAGCTGAAGACTCACTTGTTCAAGCTGGCTTTTGTATGACCTTCTTCACCACTCTCTCTTTATTCTGCTCTCCCCACCTATTCCACCTTCCTCAGGATCCACTGATTTCTCTCTTATCTATTCACTCTCTCTCTCATTCTTTACATTTTTTTAATTACAATTGTCTATTTTTTGCTCATTTTAAATATATTTTTAACCATTTTCTAAATTCTTCTTTATATTTTTACATTTTTTGTTTTTGTGAAGCGCCTCGTGATTTTCATCTTGAGAGGCGCTATAGAAAATAAATTTTCTTCTTCTTCTTCACTAATCAGGCTGATTATGTGCCATTCTGGGATTATCAGCACTTATCAAGGTCAGAAAACATGAACGGCAACACATGCAGGGACCAGCAGAAAAGTGCTACTTTTCGATGCTTCTGTTTGCTCATGGACTGTCCTAATTTTAATAAATAATAACAAATAATAATAACAAAGCAGATAAAGTGAAAAATAGATCCAAGCACATGGATAGTTGTGAAAAAACCATGCTTTACAGTACAATCGTGCATACACACATAATTGCACACCAATGTTGATGAGCTACATCATAGACACAGCTGCCCTGGGGCACATACGGCTGTTACACAACTGGTGTCACCATCCCCTCCGACCACCACCAGCAGTTTAGGAGGAGGAAGTGTCTTCCCCCACAATACAAAGAATGACATGAACAAAGCCTGCGGTTGTTTACATCTCAGGATTCAGTGTTCCCCTATCGGATGAAAGAGCCTACTTGGGGAAATAATTGACTGTCATGAAGGCTTCATATAAAAACAGAGACTGAAAATGCTAACTGTTTAAGACAGCTCTAGGCTTAGAAAAGCCTGAAAGATCTACGTCATGCTGTCACTTAACATTCATGGACTCACCCATCTTGACTCACGACGGGGAAGGTTGTTGTTGGTTTAGTGTCCAGAAAACAGAAGAGAACGTCTCAGATAGCAGAAGCTAACTGTTAGCGTTAGCAACTTCACCACATGGCAGAAGCTCCTCCATGCTTGTGTTATTTGTAGAGATAAAACATCAACGTTGCAAGTCAGTGGTAGATTCTCATTGCTGTTACCCAGTCCGAGGTGAGATATCCAAATATCAGGAAATAAGACTCCAGAACCTGCCTTCTGACGCTCAGCTGTGATGTGGGTCACTGTTAGTTTCTAGAAATGGTGCACTGGTATATTTTTCCCCTGAGAAAGACTTACAAGACATTCATTCTTTTTAGAAACCACTGCAAATGTATTTATTAAACTGTTCCACTCCTTTAATACCTGAATTGAAATCGCTTTAATGTACAATATATATTCAAAAATGATTTTGTTTTGGCCACATAGACGGATAAGGAAAAGTAAATGAAATTCTTATTTAATTATCAGGAAAAAGATGTTAGGAATTATTTTAGCTATATGGAAACAAAAGTCAAACGGCTTACCAGAAATGTAAAATATGCATCAGATCTAGTCATAGTTCCATTGTTTATTGTGCAAAATATCACATTTTTTGTCTGTGCTTTCAGGCAAGATCAGGTAATATCTGGAGCCTGACAGGCTGATGAAAGCTCATCAATTAGCCTTCCAATACCTTACTCTTGTAGCTTGTTTCAACAGTTTTATAAATATGAGTGAAACCTCTGCTAGATGCCATGGCCACGTTCATCTCTACTAGAAAAAGAAAATGCATAAGTAGCTTTTAGTTCAACCGTCACAAACCTGGCTGATGATTAGCAGCAGGTGTGGGAGGGGGACTGCTACATTTTTGCTCTAATCAAATAAAGAAAAAACAAAAAGTCAACCTAGCATGAAAGGAAATTAAACCAAAGAAACAGAAAGACAAAAATATTTAGTGGTTTTAACACCCTGACCTTTAGACACCCTGAAACCAGAAACCTACCCATGCCCATTTCTGCTGTTCAACAGCTCTTGTTTAATAATCTAATCTACTCCAATCTCTACTGATATCAATGAAGAATACTCAGATTAACCGGATTATGTACTGAACCACAGATTGTCGTTCACAAATTCCTGTTGAATGGATTTGAAGGACATCACATCTCGGAGTTGTTCTTAAAATCCACAAGCTAATCGTTGTAGCGGACCCTTACAGAGTGACGGAAGCCGTCAGCTCTACTTTTCACAATTCTGGGTTCTGAGCTGCACCCAGGGCCTGCGTGTGGATCAGCAATTCATGGTCACTAAGGGCGGCGACTGGCTGACTGTGATGTAACAACTTGCATAACCATGTCAAGTAACCGGGCCTGGCAGGCTTGCTGTCACAGAGGTCACTTACTGGGCCTTTTGTTAGCTCCCGTCACTAGGAGGAGACGACTGTGCTGGTGTGTTTGTGCATTTACATTTGTCCAAAAGAGAGCATCAGGGCGTGCATCACAGAGGTTACCCGAACAGAGCAATATGACTGACCTCCTTGTTAGATCCATCAGAGAGGAGCTTCTTAAATATTCATCTAGTTACCAAATTAAAAATGAAATTAAGATTTCTACCTCTCGTCACCTGCTGTAGGTGTCATGATCAAGTCCTTGGTTCAGCCTCCAAAGGGGTTTCAGTTTAGCAACAATTTTAGCATTTAGCTGGCGATTAGCTAAAAATAAACACCGCCTTATTTCATTGTTGCATCTAACAGGTTGTATGTGTGAGAAAATCTTCGGCTCTTATGTGTGACGACAGCTTATTACAAACACTTGACTGTTGTTGTTGTTGACTTCTCATTTTAGCTCAAGGGCTGTTAGCCAAGGTGGCACATGGTGCTTTAAGCCTATTTGGCCTCAAGTACAGCAAATTGGAGAAAGCTGTGTGTGTGTGGGTGTGTGTGTGTGTGTGTGTGTGTGTGTGTGTGCGTGCGTGCGTGCGTGCGTGCGTGCGTGTGGCTGTCTAAATTAGGAGTTGTGTTGATGTTTTTGTGCATCATCACTGACATCGCTTTAGGTGTGTTTGTCATCACTTGTTCCATCTCTGTTTTCTCTTAGCACTGCCAGTAACTCAAACAAGAGCTCACCCACCTGCTCACCAGTCCTGCGTAAACGTTCGCGCTCCCCGACGCCACAGAGCCAGGAGGGTGAGAACATGGTGGAGAAGGGTTCGGACCACTCCTCTGACAAGTCCCCCTCCACACCTGAGCAGGTCGTCCAGAGAACATACTCGGTGCAGTCGGCACGAAGCGGCGGAAAGAACTCCAAGGTGAGTGACTGTTGCTGCTCATCACCCAACACGTTTCCTCAAAAGTTCATATTACAGTGAATGTGGTTCACTTTTGAAGAATTTCACAATCATCTCAGCATCTCTTTGCAGTTAGAAAATGAGAGCCCTTTTAAGCTGTGCTAATGTTCATCTAACATTTTTACCCAAAAAACTGTCTTTAAAAACTTCTTCCAGGTCCTGAAGCTGCCACATTCAGGTCTGGTTCACTCAGCAAGATAGTCATTCCAGTTTTGACTTAATTCTTCCCTTCGGACAACTTTAAAGACAGCCCTGATTATCATCACTATAAAACTATTTTATTAAATATTCCTGCTGTGAGGGGTGTGCTGAGAGCGCTGTCGTCTGCTCAGATGCAGGTTAGGACATCTCTGATCAAAAATTGGGAATTTTAAATCTTTGGATTTTTTGAGCCTTGACAAGCGAGCGGGTTGCCTGTTGAATGTGACATGTAGCCAATCAGAAAGTTAGGTGAAGGAATCGCACCCCTTCCCAAGACCGGATCTCCCGGCATCACAACACTCGGTCTGACTGAGTGCTTCGAGGAGACATAATAATTAAATTAAGAAAATAATAATGTGTGTTTGGAGCATCGGTTTGGAGGAGCGTCCTCCGATCCTCTCTCTTGTGTGAGCAGACAATCTCTCTCTCTCTTTCTCTCTCTCTCTCTCTCTCTCCCTCTCCCCCTCTCTCAGTTGCTGTGCGAGCGAGCGGAGCGACAACTCACTCAATTAACATAATTCACGGCCCAAATCCAACAGAACCAGTCGGGCTGATTCGGTTGCGGTTCGGTTTCAGGTTACAACTCCAGCGCTCAGCCCTGCAGTACCACATTAAGGCGGAACCACTTGGTAAATGTGGAGGACACTCACTCTGACAGACTTGGATGCTGCGCTGGTGCCGCCGTTAAAAAAAAACAAAACTACATTCCACTATAATCGATTATGGCGTACTCTTCTACGATGCAGAATCATTTATGTCCGCATCCCGATGCATCGATTATTTGATTATTTTCCTCAGCTCTAGTCACGACATCTGGGGAAGACTGGCTGCATAATTTCCTCCAGAAAAGCACGTTGTTGTCTCTTTTAATAACAGGCTCCATACAGAAGGCTGCTATTACAGCTACAGCTTGCTCCACTGCTGTGCAGACGGGGCGTGCATCTTTCGCTTGCATCTTTTGTTTGCTCAAATCATCTTGTCAGTGTTTACTGGCTCTCCTTTAAAGTATGCTTAGAGCCCAAAATACTCCCAAACTGCAGAAGTTGTGTTCTTTTTAGACACCAAGTCAGCTGGTGCGCAAGCTGCCTTCTTTCTCTCAGTGCACCGTCTCTGCGCTGTCACGTGATGACATCACGTTCATAAAATTTATGGAACGTCTCTAAGATTTCGACAAAACATTTGAAGTTATTTAAGTAAAACTGAACCGTTTTATACATAAATAACCTTTATTTATCTTATTTTTTTTATCCTTGTCGCCTACATGCACTGTTTTTTTCATGACGGTTTTGGAACTGACTCTGTTGTTATTTTTTAACACCAGCTCTACATGGTGATACCATAATACTGCCCAAGACTAGTATCTATGCTCATTTAAATTTGTGTTTTAATCATTTTAATATGTCATCATTTAGATGCCCTGGATGGAAATTTACATTTATCCTACTGGAACCGAGCATCTGTCTTGGTCAATGTATTGTTGTGGAAGTCCCTTAGGGCTGAACAATTCTGGAATGTAATTTAATTGCAATTTTTTTCTTCAGTATTCCAATTGCGGTTTAATTCACGATTATTTTTTCAATGAGCTTTTCTCATATTTTTCAACCAGCAGATGCAAAAAAAAATAATTAAAAACTATGTAAATTGAACTGAATACAAACAAGTTTATCTTTCTACATATTTATCTACGTATCATATCAACAAGTGTATTTGTCTACATATACATAAACATTCACAAGTAAAGACAACATTTTGTATTTGAAAGTGCAATGCTTTGCAGCCAGGAGCACATCCCTTGAATGAGCATAGATATTAGCAACATCCGTGGAAATGTATTTCCAGGAAAGAAGTGTGTCCTGTTTTTTGAAGTCTTTTGTGTTTAGACTTTTTGATTTCTTGTCCATGCAGAGCTTCTGTAGTTAAGTTTCCTCCATAGCTGCTAGCCAAAACTCTGTGGAGTTAAAGTCTCTTATGGTTTTCTGGCTTTACTAAAATATCTGCACTTATTTGATTTTAGACTCCAGATGTAATCATTTGGCACATTCCTAATACATAATTTGTGAGAATGTATTTGGCGATTTTAGCATTAGCATCCCTATGGTTTTTCCGTGTAAATTTGCATTGTGCTCAGCCTTTGCAATTAAAAAATCTCCTTTTGTTACAATGCAGTTTTATTGCTTGTGCAATTAATCGTTCAACCCTAATGTCCATGTTTTCAAATAAACTTATACTAACTTCTGTTTAGCATCTTCATTGTAAGTGATTTGTTGTGGCATATTCACACAGTGCATTGTATATTGTGCAGCTGTTTCAAAAAGTTGGAAAAAGATTACTTTAAATATCTGGAAAAGGTTTACTGAGTGGACTCACACAACTGTAAAAGTCCATTTTCATCAAAGAGAGTACATAGTGAGCACTTTGAGGAAAGCTGCTATAGAAAAGCTAAAATACTAGGATAAAAGAAATCTCCAGCAAATACTTATGTAAATCTGATAGTGATCGTCTACTTCCACTGAAGGGATTTTAAGTAATATTTATTAATGTCTGATGAATGATTTTGTGCATCTACCCACCAATAGTTCATGCTGTTGTAGTCACTCTAAACCCTCATCCCCCTCACACATCCTTTCCTGGACATTTATTGCTAACCTTGAGCTGTAAGATGAATTCTCGTGAGATTTGGAGTTTTCCAAACTCAGGAGAATCCATCTTGTACCTCTTTAGTTCAAACCGTCCAACCTCCGGCCCAAAATAGGCCGATCCAATCATGTGTCAGCTCTGTGCTGTAAGGTGGGAATTGGTTTTGACCATAGTATTGAAGCGATTAATACATATTAATTATGACCAATAAGATGTGATATTCCATACAAATTTGAAATATTAATCTGATTGATCTTTGAATGTTTAATCAGAAGATTATAGGGTTCTTTGCTTATTCAGGGACCATAAACACACTTCGTATTAATTCAGACAGAGTCAGGCATATAGTTTATAAAATGAATATAATTTTTTTCCCTAAACTATTGATACATGACAAGATATGAATAAGGAGATGTGGTGTGGTGGATGTGAGGTGTTGTAATGGAAGCTAGATGTTTTAGCAACCGTTCTTTGTATCTGAGAGAAAGTTGTGAAATCTGGGTGTAAAAGAATTTGTTGTTTGTTATAACTAGAAAGTTGTTTATAAACCTCATCAGACACCAGTATGCAGGCTTACAATACCATGGTATGAGTTGCTCCCGGCAGTCCGGAGGGTTGTGATCAGAGTGATGAGGTCACCGGATGTCGAAACCACAATACTCAGAGATTAGTAGCTTCTTCTGAGTTCAGCTTCCCGGCCCTGAGATGCAACCCAGGGTCTGCAGGTTAGGTGTGAAGTAGCTCTGAAAAGAGCTGTTGTCTGTAATCACTTGCAGCATTTAAGCACAGGTTATTCAAACATTTGATTTAAACATTTTGTTAATTCATCACATATGATTATTTAACTTGTAGCGGAAATCCACCTTATTCCCAGATTAACTTGTCGGGTTCACACAAAGTTCCTTTCTCTCACACTCAGCAACGGGGGGAGTTTGGAGCTGGCTATCTTCTACATTTTCCCAGAGACATAATTTTTACCAAGTGACGTGTCTTTCTCGTTTGCACCAATGGAGACGCAGGCTGATATCAGGACGGGGTCTGTTCTATCTCAACCTGCCAAAACTTGACTCTTGACCCCAAAGTTTGAATGCTCGTAAAACCTCAGGGCTTATTCTGGAAGATTCCAGAATGTAGTCGTCATCAAGACCCTGGTATTGTTATGCTTATCCACAGTAAAAAGGGTGTTTTAGTTTTGCTTCACCATTAGAAATCAAGGTGCTCTAATGCTCTAACTAAATGTTAAAACTTTATCAGTTACAAACTTAATTGCTTGTTTTGTGTTTCCCTTTTTAAATTTGCCAATTTTTGTTTCTCCAGTTAAAATTCATGCTGATGGTAAAACTGTCTAGTTTTAAGACATAAATTTAGTTCTTCTCTGTTTAAAGTAATACTTTGACCCCCATCTGGAACAACTTTGGTAAATTGTGATCATTGTTGGAAAGGCAGAGGTTATGTGAAAGAGCCACAGTGCCATCAAGTGGTTAAGGAGTGAAATGCATGTGGGTGTGACAAAAAGAAAGTCTATTTAAAACCAAAGTTGAGACTTCATTGCAGCAGAACAAAGAAGAAAGACGCTTTAAGCGAACCTCTGCTGGGCTTTTCCATCTGGGCCCAGCAAAAGATAATCAACGCTCATAAATGTTGTTAAGCCATTAGCTCTCAAAAGTTACAGTAAACTCAGAGCTTTGTTTTGTTTTGTTTTGACTTTCTACGTGAAACCAGAAGTCAGCGTGGTCCGGTCGAATCCTCGCATTAAGAGTTAAACCCAATTTGGAACAGTTTCTCTGATTCTATCTCGTTTGGATAATTCGGACTCTGAATTCCATGTTTGGTGCGGCTGGAGGAAATGAAAGGTCAAGCCACGATCAAGGAGGGTCACATACTCCCTTCATGACCGACGTTGACCGACCAGGGAGCCAGCACCATTTAATCCAAAAAGGCCTCGGCACGAGCCAGGACCCCAGGCTGTTGCAGCCGCTGGCTACCCTTCCGGCGACGGAAAGCAGGTCTGTGAAAACATTCCCAACTGGCTGATCTTTTCTGCTATAAGCCGATTCGTGAATTCAGATTATTACATTTTCTATAATGGCGTGTTTTATTTCGATCCAAAATTCACGTTTAGCTCTGAAGATTTATCCTCTTTTCTCTGCTACCACACACACACACACACACACACGCCAACTCTCGTTGCATCCACTTAACCACCTGAACACACACCCCCTCTTGCATTCCTACACACACATACACCCCACATACTCACTTTGCTCCCTTCTAGAAATTATTCCCCATTTTCCTATAATCTTGGTGTCACCAAATTTCTACTTTATTACAGATCAGTATTTCATTTTTCTGCCATAAAGCTTTGGGTTAACAATTGTCTTAATTCCATGCATGAAACGATAAGCTGTGCTTGGTCCTTTTTGTCCATGCCTTAACTGATGTTTGTAATAAACTCACAAAAACGTAAATTACGCCTGATCATTTCTAGAAATTCTCGAGAATAATCTGCGCATTCTGTCAAGATTTCATCCTTTAACTTGTGGTGTGTAGCGAAGAAATTCCTACATTTAATTAGAAACCATAAAATGTGAAATATCACAAAGGATGAAATATCACCTTAATGGATCTTTAAGTAAATTTAATCAGAAGATTGGATCTTTTTATTGCAGGGATTGAGCAACACTTCGAATTAACTTCAAGAAAAGAGAGTGAGTCAAGTTTTAAAAGTTTCAAGATTTATTACTAAACAAATTAAAACTAGACTAACTTCAACACTAGGTGTATAGTGTAACTAAGGTGAGGTAAGACAGAATGGTGTATGTATGAATATTTTAGAACCAGCAGAAACGATTAGTTCTATTGGGAGTGAAGATGATGTTTTGCGCCAAGCTTGGCTTGAAGATTTATAACACACATTGAGACGCCATTCTGCCGGTCTATGTACCCTTGGCGGAAGTCCCCATCTAGATCAGGAGGTGTTGAGGTCCAGCTTGGACCTTTCTAGAGCCGAAGCCTGTAGCACAGCTGCGGCTGCCGACCAGTCCTGTCTTTGAGATACTCCCAGGTCACAATAGTTTATTGGCATCTAGCAAGACCCAAAAAGGGGTTGATGGTTCAGCTTTTATTCTGAAAGGAACCATTGCAGCAGGTGGAACAGCAACAGATTTTATCCAGCTTATCGTCAGGTTCTTTCGGCTGAAGAGGAAAGTCGGACATCTTAAATTTGTTAAAACATATGTAACAGAAAATTCCCTAAAAATCCATTCAGATATATCTGTACATGTCTACAGTTACATGTCTAATTGTTATTTTGATAACTAGTTACGTGTAGTTCATCATATAGTATGAATTGTAAGTGTACATCCACTAAGTGACATCATATATATGTCAAAGAGATAGCTCCGCTAGCGAGGCATCCCTTTATATGCCGAGGACCCGGGTTTGAATCCAGGCTTGGACATACAAGATTTCGTTTTTAGATGGCATACAGGAATTTTTTAATATTCCGCTAATAATATTGTATTACAGTAGTGATAGATTTTTTGCAGTAATTATTAAGAAAAGACGCCGGTTCAACTTTCATTTTGGAACTATTTTTCAACAATGACGGAATGTCTCGGTTTGACGTTGTTTCAGCATTCATTAAACATCCGAATGTTTGCTGGGTTTGGGTTTGGCATGTTTTGCTTTAGCAGGTTTGAATAACATAAGTGTTTGACTTAAAACACCCTTCAGAGTTTCCTTCGACCATGTTACTGTGATTGGCTTAAGACTAAATATGGTAGCCAGTGCCAGTCGGTAGCCAGTGCCACTGCCATGGGTGTCCTCCAATCAGCTCAAAATAATCTACCAGATAGCCCTTCCTCTTTCAGATGGTTTCTGCTGCAAAGATTCCAGATCAAAATGTGTAGACTCGACACGGGGCTACACATAGAGATCTAGCTGCTGCCAGGTTAATTTATTGCCTCCTTGTTGGAAGTATGCTTTCTCAAACCACCATGGCTGTAAATCCAAAATATGCCGTCCAACTGTTCCATCCTCTACCACATCTGATAAATATTATTGCTCAGAAAAATCTGACATGTCAACAGAATTTTCTTCATCTGATGAAGCACAACTCGACAGTCTGATGGTGTAATCAGCCCTTGGTTTACTTGGGGGGTCCTGGAGTGACATCATCAACATCTTGTTAATTGGTAAAGCTCAGACCAGTTTTGAGTGGCTGGTTTTGAAAATTAGGTGGTAAAATAATAATAGGCCTGAATCAGGGGCATATCTGGACAGTTTTACATGTGTGGGGACGCAAAGGAGGTGCCTCCCTCAGGCCTCTTGGGCTGCCTGCTGCTATGGGGTCTGTTCCCAGAATGGGGAGGGCCCTCCACTGCTTAAAGTAGATGGTGAAATGCTAGGATTTGAAAAGTCAGACAGATCTACATCACACTGTCACTTACGTTCATGGACTCGCCCATCTTGAATCACGACAGGCAAGGCTGCTGTTGATTTAGCGTCCAGGAAACGGCACAGAATGTCTTGACTAGCAGAAGCTAACCATTAGCATTAGCAACTCCACCACACTGCAGACCTTTTCCAAGCTTGTGTTATATTTGGAGATAAAACATCAATGTTGCAACGCAAACAGAGTCGGTGGTAGAGTTGCGTTGCTGTTAGCCAATCAGAGATGAGAAGTCCAAGTATCAGGAAAAAAATCCTGCCATGTTCAGCTCAGCTCGGATCTGGCTCACTTCTTGTTCCTAAAGCTTGTTGAAGTGGCCCTGGTCTGTATTAAATGGAGCCTATAGACAAGATCTTTCTTTGGATGTCAGAAACAAAGAGTTTTTAACGTGTATTTGTAAACAGTGATACTTAAATAAGGATAATTTTCACTCTACTGAAGGATATGTGTGTTGTAGTGGGTTATTGTTGATATTTTTACATGCTCTTGTTTATATTGTTGGTTTTTAATTGTCCCTGCTGGTTTTATCTGTTTTATTTTAATTGTGCAGCACTTTGGTGGCATGTTTTATGCCTGTAAGGTGCTTTATAAATAAAGGTTGGTTTATTGAGCTAAACATGTTGAGAAGCCACAATGTGTGCTTTCAGTCAAAGTAAGCGTATAAAAGCAGGGTTTTTAAGGGTTTACTAGTGTTGGTGCCTTTGCATGTAAATTCACTGTTTGGAAGTTATTATTCCCAACAGGAATCTCCCTGCTCTCTCCCTCCCATCCCACCCTCACATGTCACTGCTGTTATAAATCACTTTGTGATTCCGTTTCTATAAATTATCTCTATCTCTTCACTCGATGCACATTTCCTTCTCTCTCTCTCTCTGTTGCTGTGTTGCTGCTACTCATCATGTATGATGTCTTCCATCTGACCAAGACTCTTCAGCTCTTCTGTTGTTTCTTTTATGTTTTGGTTTCTTTCTTCTGTCTGATTTTCTTTGTTCTTCTCCTGTTTGCATGCTAGTCTCACAAGCGACTTTCCAAAGTAAGCATTACTCTTTATTTTTTGTCCTGAAACGTTGCTGTACCCTCTCCAACACCGTTGTCTTGTGAGCGTCTCTTGTGGGAATGCCTGATCTCTCTTTGAGATGCTTCACCCTGGACCCAGCCTTTCCTTCATGCTCTCACCCACTAGAGCAACCTGAATGGACATTTCCTCTTCCTCTACTTCCTGCTGTGCTTTCCTTTCTGTACCCTTCTGTTGAGGTTTTATTTAGCAGATGACCTGTTAGTTCCCATTACAGCTAAAGGGCTGAATAATGTCACATCAGAATGAGATTTTTGCTTTCCAGGTATAATGAAAACAAGATTATGACAACTGCAGGCATATATTCTTACACGACACTGCTAGAATAATAAATAAATAGAAAGATGCAGTGAGTCTTGGTAGAAAATAACTAAGACATAATTTGTTGTTTGCCATAATGGATTTTTATGAAATATATGAAAATACTGATAAAACACCTGTAAAAATATTATGATGGACAATTTATTTAGATTTTTAAGCTATATTTATTCCTATTTTTATGTTGTCGTTTTTTTTTTTTTTTTTTTTTTTTGCTATTTAAAAACCATAAGTAAAAACACATCTACTTCACTATTTCACTATGATATCAATTTTTAAACAAAAACTTTTCCAAATGTATCACATGATCAGAATTCCTAAACAGAAAAACCACAAATGGTTTACTGCTGCTTAAATAATTTTACATATTACAATAACTGTGATATAAAAAGAACATAATACAATACAGAGGGTGTGTTCCGATAGTTCTAACTATAGGGGGATCACACTCCTCAGCCTGCCGGGAAAGGTCTACTCCAGGGTACTGGAGAGGAGGATCCGGTCGATAGTTGAGCCTCAGATAGAGGAGGATCAATGTGGTTTTTGTCCTGTCGTGGAACTGTGGACCAACTCTTTACCCTTGCTAGGGTGATGGAGGGGTCATGGGAGTTTGCCCAACCAATCCACATGTGTTTTGTGGATTTGAAGAAGGCTTGTGACCGTGTCCCCAAAGGCACCCTGTGGAGGGCACTCCAGGAGTATGGGGTGGATGTCTTTTGCTAAGGGCCATTAAGTCCCTGTACCAGAGGAGTCGGACCTGTTCCCGGTGAGGGTTGGGCTCCACCAGGGCTGCCCTTTGTCACCAGTCTTGTTCATAATGTTTATGGACAGGATTTCTAGGCGCAGCCGTGGTGTTGAGGGTGTGGAGTTTGGTGGCAGGAGAATCTCATCTGTGTTTATGCAGATGATGTGGTCTTCCCAGCTTCATCAGGCTCTGACCTACAGCTCTTGCCGGGGAAGTTCGCAGCCGAGTGTGAAGCGGCTGGGATGAAGATCAGCACCTCCAAGTCTGAGACCATGGTTTTCAACCGGAAATGGGCGGCTTGCCAACTCCGGGTCGGGAGAGAGGTCCTACCTCAAGTGGAGGAGTTCAAGTATCTCGGGGTCTTGTTCACGAGTGAAGGAAGGAGGGAGCGGGAGATCGACAGGCGGATTGGGGCAGCGTCTGCAGTGATGCACACCATTACTTTTACAAAGTTTCCTGATGAGATAATGTCTCTTTTTTTATAAAGTAACATATAAAAAGATCATAATTCCAATTCAACCTCAGCTAAAATGATTTATTCATTTATTAAACATCAGTGGATTTAAGAAATGTCTCCAGAATCATACAGGGCCTTAATAAATGTGAGTTTGGTGTGAAACACGCCCTCATGGTCGTCTGTTTCACTCACACATTGATTACATCACTCCTCGTTTCTGTGCCACAGTCCAAAGCTGCCGCTGTAGCAATAAACCTCCCTGATCCAGAGTGGTCACATGACCCATAGATCATGAGGTCAGCCCGGCAACGTGAGCTTGATCATCCTAACCTTAATGCAATCCAAATGAGAGTGCAGCGAGCAGAAACGGTGTGCCTGCGCCTCTCTGGGGGAATGGATTCATGATGACAGCGGTGACAATGGGACAGAGAAAATCAATCAGGCTTCTCATGTAACCCACCAGCTAGATGAAGAGTCAAATTCAGTTGTGCAGTGACTTTTTCAACATCCGCTCACTGACTGACGCGGTTTCTTTCTGTCATGTCCTTGAAGGTTTAGTCTTCCACAAACGGCTTGGATCTCAGCGTTTCCTGTCTCGTGTCCACCTTGCTCACTGCTTTGGTTAACTTTTGGTCTTTTCTTTAATTTCCTTTCAGTATGACAGACTAAACCTGATTAAAGTAAGCACTTCTTCTTTCTTCACCCAACCTATTGATGATCCCCGCCGGCCCTTTCATCTTCTGACCCTCTCTGTGACTTTAAAGTGTCGCTGTGCTAATAGAGAATTCCCTTTGATGCTGTGACTCCCTTCTGTGTTAATATCTTCAAAATCAATAAATGCATTTTCCTATTTTGTGCTGTTTATTTTTAAAATTGCAGCATGATAAAACTGCATTTGCATCAGTTGTTGTCTTTATTTTGTGTGTTTTAAACATAAAATGTGCTTATTTAGACTTTTTACGTACAAAAACATATTTAAATTAACTCTATAAAATCATGTGGTCAGAAGTCTCTCAGCCTTGTTTGTAGCTGCAGTCACATAAAGAGTCAAACACAGTGACGCTAGCATCGGTGCATACCTCACTCAGCCAGCGGCCTCGATGTAATTCCACCCTCGTGTATTCGTCACCTTCAAATCAGATTAACCCATATTAGCTCAGCTGTCGTCACAGCGAGGCCTCAGGCCTGCAGCTACATCACATTCACACACACCGGGGGGGGGGGGGGGGGGGGGGGGGGGGCAGATGACCATCAACGTGTTAATACAGTAGAGGTATGAAGCAGCTAGAAATTATTTGCTCCTAGTTACTGTTTTTCATCCCTTTAATTTCTTTCTTCCCCTCATGTTTCCATGTTTGACCTGCATGTTTCTTCTCGGGAACTTTTAGCTGTTATGATGTGACTGACAAAATGCTGAAGTGCTATTTTACCTGGGAGAAGTATATCTGCTGCCCCCTGCTGTTATAACATGAAAAGTGAATGGTGAATGTCAGTATTTATGCATAACTTTGTGTTGTAAAAGCTTATAACCAGAGGTGGAAAGAGTACTAAAATTTCCTACTTAAGTATGAGTACCAATACTTTGATAATTTTTTACTCGATTACAAGTAAAAGTACTTGCCTAAATTTTTACTCAATTTAAAGTAAAAGTATCGTAAGCAAAATGTACTCAAAGTAAAAGTTACTTAGTTACATTTTTTTCAGCGTAAGGATGGCTACATCTAAGAAGTGCTAAATCACAACGCCAGTTCACAATTCGCTTGTGTGTGTGCGCACACTCACACACACACACACACACACACACACACACTCAAACACGCACAGCTTGAAGGAGGGATTTCTATCCAATCAGTGAGAACAGGACGTTCACATTGATTGGACGAGGTTTTTCTAGGATGGTAAGTTTCAATTGTGATTAAAATTATTCTTTATTTTAAAACAAAAAATAGTTAATTTTTAGATGCCATCAGTGTGTGAGGTATCTCAATGTTTTCATGACAAAACTCTAACATGAGACTGTGCTCTAACATGTCACATAATATAACAAGCCTAATGCAGTCAAACATTTCAGATGGACCGTATGACAGCTGCTAACGTTGGCCCTGCCCTACTTTACCTCTTCATTACAGTTCCTTTATTTGTGTCCATCCTAGAGCTCCTCTCTGCTTATTTAGAGCAGCTGATTTTTAAAGTTAGCAGAGTTCATCCTTGGTAGTGGGTTCACTCACTCATTTAACCCTTCATCACTGAAATCAGTTTGTTCATTCCAATCCTCCTAAATAATCCTCCAATCATCCATCTGGAATCCTTAACGGTCCCGTAACGTCCATCATGTCAGAACAGGTCTTGGAAGCCCAGGTGTTACTAGAACTAACGGTGTCTCCTCACCAGCGTGAGCCTCCAAACATGAACTTTAAATTCATGCATTTATCTCCTCTTGTAACACTTAAACATGTTTTAAAAGGCTTGTATCATGATAAGATACACCTCCCAGACCAAAGATAAGATAAAACATTATCGTAGACGCTATTAAGACGTCATTATTTATGAAATATAAGTTATTTTCCTGAGCCATTACTGCAGCCAAGAAATAAGATGCATGGATTTGATGAAACCACGCTGTCTCATGCAGTTCTATATGTGTAACACACACACACACACACACACACACACACACTGCAGCATGTTAGAATCTTTTGAATGACTAATTTAACTACATTGAACTGCTTTAGTAATAATTTAATCTCTTATTCTGGAGTAAAATAAAGAAACAAGCTAAATCATCACATATCTGTGGCATCAAGAAGCATCTTCTGAGTTCAAACACAGGGATGGAGCACAATGTTTACGCCTGAACAGCATCAGGACGTTGTAACTCATGGAGGCCTGCAGGTCTTCTGTTTTATGAGCAAAGCGCTGATAATCCGCTTGTTATGAGCGCTAAACGTTATTTTGCTGCTTCCATGCGGAGCGGTAGAGAAACACAATTTAAACACGGAACCGAGTCCGGCTACCGAACCTAACAGATTTCTGATGATGTCACACCGGTGCGCGAAGGTGCGGGATCCAACCCACAGGAGAGGAGGGAGAGAGGAGGTAAACAGCGAGTTGAGGAACTGAACTGATGTCTTTGAGCTAAAGTGTACACCCCCACACCCCCCCACGGTTTAGACGCGGCGCTCATGCAGGTGTCTCTTTCCGTTCTGACGCGCCTACACGTAATATTTTTAATTTATTAAGCCTATAATTTATTTTTACTCAGTAACGGATATGATTTAAAATGTAGCGAATTACAATTCTTTTTAAAAAACTTACTCAAGTAAAAGTAAAAGTACAGATTTTAAAAACGACTTAAAAAGTATAAATATACAAAAAAAGCTACTCAATTACAGTAACGTGAGTAAATGTAATTCGTTGCTTTCCACCTCTGCTTATAACCGATGTCTGCGTTTATTCAGACCTCTTATTAACAGAAAGTTCTTTTTTTTTTCAGATTTAAATATTTCAAAAGCAAACTTATTAATTGTGTTGGTGAATGCATGCTGATGTAGATCTGTGCCTAAGTGCATCTTCTCTCTGTTTCTCTACAGAAGAGCCAAAGCTGGTATAACGTAAGTAACCTGTCATTTTATGCACTTTGCATGTGTGTGTGTGTGTGTGTGTGTGTGTGTGTGTGTGTGTGTGTGTGTGTGTGTGTGTGTGTGTGTGTGTGTGTGTGTGTGTGTGTGTGTGTGTGTGTGTGTGTGTGTGTGTGAGAGAGAGAGAGAGAGAGAGAGAGAGAGAGACTCCTGGATCACCCCGTAGGTTAATAATGCTACAGGCAGGGATTGCTGTGTCTTCTACTGCAGCAGATGGGTTTAGAAACAGCAGGGGTCTGTTACAGTGGGATGCAACATCTTCATGATTTTCCTGTACAAATCATTGTTATGATACGCATTTTCAGTTAAATATATCATATAGGAGACACACAGTGATGTTTGACAAGTGAATCAAAGTTTATAGGATTTACAGAAAGTGTGCAATCATTCTTTAAACAAAATTAGGCAGGTGGATAAATTTGGGCACCACAAAAAATAAATTACCTCAATATTTTGTAGATCTTCCTTTTGCAGAAATAACAGCCTCTAAACACTTCCTATAGCTTCCAGTTAGAGTCTGGATTCTGGTTGAAGGTATCCTGGACCATTCTTCTTTACAAAACATCTCTAGTTCATTCAGGTCTGATGACTTCTGAGCATGGACAGCTCTCTTTACCTCACACCACAGATGTTCAATAACATTCAGGTCTGGGGACTGAGATGGCCGTCCCAGAACGTTCTACTTGTTCCTCTGCATGAATGCCTTAGTAGATTGTGAGCAGTGTTTAGGGTCGTCTTGTTGATAGATCCAGCCCCGGTGCAGCTTCAGCCTTGTCACTGATTCCTGGACATTGGTATCCAGAATGTGCTGATACTGAGTGGGATCCATGCGTCCCTCAACTTTAACAAGATTCCCAGTCCTTGCACTGTTCACACAGCCCACAGCATGATGGAACCACCACCATGTTTTACTGCAGGTAGCAGGTGTTGGAGTGCTGTGTTCTTTTTCCTCCATGCATAACGCCCTTTGTTATGCTTAAGTAACTCCGTTTTAGTTTCATCATCCATAACACCTTAGTCATAAATGAAGCTGGTTTGTCCAAATGGGCTTTAACATACTTTGACCTTTTTCTGTAGTTCGTTGTACCAGTTTTTAGTTACAGTCGTCCAACACTGAGTACGGTAATTCCTGGTTAGCCTTTTATCTACACAAAGTATTGAGTTTCTGTTAGTTTTCTACTTTTAGTCATCAGTGTTTTCTGTAGTATGCTTTAGTTTTGGCACGCCTCGATCCTCCAAGTGTTCCAATTCAAAACACTGAAATTCTGTTAGTTTTAAACGATGTTTTCTGTAGTTCATTATATCAGTTTTTACTGCCTTAGTTTTGGTCTCCTGACACTTTCAGCTTAATCTTTGTTTTCACTTGTTCAGTAATTCCTGGCTGACCACATTTAGTTCTCCTCTAAATGTTTTATTGATATTATGTTAATCTTCTAGTTTTAGTATTTGTAACTCCATTTTTCTGTTTGTCTTGTCTGTTCTTACTGCTGTAAAGCACATTGAGTTGCCTTTATGTAGCAAATGTGCTATATAAATAAAGCTGTCTTGTCATACCTCAAGCAGCTCTGTTTGTGCTGTGGGAGGAGAAAAGGCTTCCTCTGCATCACTCTCACATGCAGCATCTCCTTGTGTAAAGTGCGCCGAATAGTGGAACGATACACAGTGACTCCATCTGCAGCAAGATGATGCTGTAGGTCTTTAGTGCTGGTCTGTGGGTTGACTCTGACCGTTCTAACCGTTCTTTACTTCTGTTTAGCTGAGATTTCACTTGGTCTGCCCCTTTGAGCCTTAACTTGAACTGTGCTTGTGGTCTTCTATTTCCTATATATGTTCCTAACTGTGGAAACAGACAGCTGAAATCTCTGAGACAGCTTTCTAAACCACGATGGTGAACAATCTTTGTTTTCAGGTCATGTGAGAGTTGTTTAGAGACCCCCATGTTGCTACTCTTCAAAGAATATTCAACGAGGAAGGAAACTTACACTTGGCCCCCTTAAAACCCCTTCCTCATTATTGGATAGCGAGCCTAAGACTCCTCCCTTTCCATTCAGCTCATGGATCCCCGGAAGAACGAAAAATTGAATGCAAGTCAACGGGGCTAAAGGAGTTATTTTCTAATCCACCTTGCCTTAGACCCTGGATCACACAAAAGTTGTTCTGCAATTTAAATTAAAAGTAATGATGGGTGTTTCAACCATGCCAGTCACGTACTTTGAGATTTTATCAGCTTGTAAAAGTTCGTAATTAGCACAACTACATTGACACGTTGCATATGTAACATCACCCCGTAATCTTCTCTCCCGTAGCATAGCCGCTACTTACCAAATGGCCAGATTCACTGTGTTTCTTTCCTCCTGTGAGAAGGATTTGAAGTTTGCTGAACTTACAGCCATTTTCCCTCTGTTTTCTCCATGTCTGGTTCGTGACGTCATTTTCTTGAAGCGCATTTGTAGTCCTGGACTTATTTTCACACGAAACCTAAAATAGCGTTTCCCCTCATTCAAAAATGAGCGCATTCATCAAAAAAGCTTCTTTAAAATTCATGGGCATCATATGTGAAATCCATGGAACATAACAAGTGGGATTAGAAAATAGCGTTATCAGCTCCATTGACTTGCATTAATTTTTTGTTCTTCCGGGGACCCGTGGTCCGCAAGTAGATAGCCCTTATTAACGTGTGTATGGAGGTCAAAGGTCACTGAGCTTACCAGACTACTTTTGAGGTCCAACAATTACTTCTAAAGGTTTTGGAATCAATCAAATGACAACAGTGCCCACGTTTATGCACCTGCCTAATTGTGTTTAAACAATTATTGCACATTTTCTGTAAATCTGATAAATCTTGCTTCGTTTCTCAAAAATCACTGTGTGTTTCCTGTATGACAGATTCAGCGGACATTTTTTTATTGCGACAACCAACGATTTATACAGGAAAATCATGAAGATTAACAAGGTTACTCAAATTCTTGCATCCCATTATATGTCTGGACAAATAAACCTGTTGGTTTTTGTCACCACAAGGTGGTGCTCAAGTACTTATTTTGCACTCATCACCCTCATAGAATTCTGCCTGCAAATATTTTCACCGAACTTTATACTTTTACCATGTAAAGATGCCCGTTTTTAAGCCCACATTCATAAATGTTTCAGTTTTGTGATTTCTATTCTTCCTTATTATTTGACTGATTTATTATCCCCTGTGTGAACAATCTGCCCTTCTCTCTCAGCATGAGAGGCAGCACATCCTGAGAGTAAGCATGACTCCGAAGTCTCTTTTCCTGCACAGTTTTCCGACCGGTGGGGTTATAACATCCGTAACTTCCTGTGTCTCATTCATTCACCTCACTCAGTGATGTTGCTGCTTGTTGCAGGTAGACCGTTTGATGGAAGAGATTTGGATGTTTTAAAATAGTTAAAGTCACGTAGCTGCAGTGCAGTGCAGCTCTCATGATTGGTGTCTTTTAAGGGTTCTGGACCCTGCCATCACACAAACGTCTACATCTGGTATGCAGCAGGTGGTAACAAGATCACTGAGCTCCTCACCGTACTAAACAAGGCAACTTGACAAAACGTGAGAATGTAGCATGATGATTGAAAGCAGAGCATGTTTCTCTCCACTCGGAGTGTGTTCTAGAAAACATGGATCCCTACAGCTTTTGGGTTTAGCTATTTAAGTGCATAAACAACCCAAACATCACTATTAAAGAGCAAGTCACCCCCAAATCAACTTTTATTGCTGATAAACTATATAAATGAGTGTCTGTAGACATGTGTATTTTGGCACTTTAGTGCATTTTAGTTGCATTTAAATATTCAGTCTAAAACTGTCAGTGTTGTGCCCTCTTTAGGTAAAATCTCTGCACTACAATTTAATTTAAATCTGCCATTGCTATTGGCTGAGAGGTACCCTATCACATTAGCTGGTACCATATGATGTCACAATGCCGCTGTGAGCCTGTTTTTGTATTTGTTAGCGGCTGTGCCCTCTCAGTCTGCCAGTGGCACATTTTTGAAATGGGAAAGGGGAGTGGAGTAAGACTGTGGTAGGGGGTGACTTGCTCTTTAAGAAAAATGTGGTCAGAATCTGAGGAGTCTTGGTCCAGAAAGCATCTTGCAGGCTTTTCTAACTCACCAAACTAAAACAAACTTCCCTCATTTCCTCTGTTTTCCTCCTGCTTACAGTAATCTAGAGCTAAGAGTCGGCGTTGCTTAAACTATCCTCATTTTATCAAACTGTAGTTACATTTTTGCATGACTAACAGATCTCTAGCTGCACAACGTGTACGTTCATGGACTGATTTACTTAGCAGACGCTGCTACGGCCGCTTTCAGCCTCCAATTTTCATCATTGTCCTCATTATCGGCCTTTTGTCAGTGTCTGATTCACAAAGTAAGTAGCACCATTGATACTCTGGGATAAACATGTCCATCATTGCAGCAGGTGTGAACATCATGCACTCGTTTAGAGTCAGATCTAAATATTTAGATAAGGTACCAAAGGGACAGGAAGAGAAGGAGGAGCACCTTTTTTCCACTTTTTAAAGTCCCATTAGTCATCATCACACACTGTTGAAATTACATCTCTGCATCTGACGCTTTCCCATGAGGAGCGGTGAGCTGCAGCTGTGGCTGCGCTCAGGAACTGTTTGGTTGTTTGACCCCCCCAGTCCAGCCCTTTAAAGCTGAGTTTCAAGGAGGGAGGAATCAGGTCCAGTTGGTAGGGTCTTTTGTCTGGCCTGACCGGGATTTGAACCCGATCTCCCAGTACCAGGGCGGACACTCACCAGTAGGCCACTGAGAAGGTGGATGAAGTACAAAGACTCTCCTCAGAACCACAACAAAAGCTCACATGTGGGTGTTCTTTAATGCACAACTTCTGATTGTGAACAACTCTGGTGTGATTCCTCCTACTAAATCTGTAAAAGTTAAAAAAAACTACTAGTACAATAGGGCTATTATTACATGGAAAGACAAGTATAAACCTAATAACTTCTTTGTAAAGGAAGACTTTTCACTTTTATCCTATGTCCTATTAAGTAATTTAATTTAAAGTCCTACATTTTGTCTGGATTCAGTGTTTTCATGTGTCCGTCTCCTATCTGGAGCTATCTTCTCTGCAGCAGTGTGTGTAAACTCAGCATTGTGAGAAGAGAACAATCATGATGACAAAATTAAATAAATAAATAAAAGGTTTTCTAGGCTGTTTAAGGGCTTTTCCTACACTGTGTTTCACCATGTGGAGTCGTTCATTTTACAGATTTGGATTTTTTGAACTGTCAAGCCCTTGGACCAATAAAATCATTTAATGTTTATGTATTTAGCAGACGCTTTTGTCCAAAGCGACTTACAAGTGATAATCGGCATGTTGTCCTTGGCTAACAACAACAATAACAACAACAACTTGACATCAGTCATGGAGAGTAGGGAACAAGGAGTGGGCAGTAGAGAGGGGGGACGGGTACAAGGAGGGTGCTAGTTAAGAAGATGCTCTCTGAAGAGCAGGGTCTTCAGGAATTTCTTGAAAATTGAAAAGGAAGCTTCTGTTCTGGTAGTGCTTGGAAGGTCATTCCACATTTGTGGAACAATGTATGAAAAGAGTCTGGATAGTCCTGAGCGTGGTGCAGGCACTGCTAGCCGACGATCCTGTGATGACCGGAGCGGCCAGGCCGAGACGTAAGCCTTTGCAAGAGGATTCAGGTAGATGGGAGCCGTACCGTCACGGACTTTGTATGCTAGTGTTAGCAATTTGAATTTGATGCGTGCTGCTAGCGGTAGCCAGTGGATCTCAATGAACAGAGGGGACGTGTGCTCTTTTTGGCTGATTGAAGACCAGACGCACCGCTGCATTCTGGACCATTTGAAGAGGTCTCACAGTACAGGCTGGAAGACCAGTTAGAAGGGCATTGCAGTAATCGAGGCGGGAGATGACGGTAGATTGCAGTAGATTGCACCAGGAACTGTGTGGCATGTTGTGTTAGGTATGGTCTGATCTTTCGTATGTTATACAGCACAAAGCGGCATGAACGAGCAACAGAGGCAACATGATCTTTAAAGGTTAGATGTTCATCAATCACAACACCCAGATTTCGAACTGCCTTTAAAGGAGCCAGGGATGGGAAGTCATTTTGGATTGAGATATTGTGCTGTATGGATGGTTTTGCTGGGATGACAAGTAGTTCCGTTTTAGAGAGGTTGAGTTGGAGATGGTGGGATTTCATCCATTTTGATATGTCAGAGAGGCAGTTTAATATTTGTGCGGAGACAGTGTGGTCACCCGGTGGAAATGACAGATAGAGCTGGGTGTCGTCTGCATAGCAGTGGTAGGAGAAGCCATGTGATTGAATGATCTCACCCAGTGAGGTGGTGTATATGGCAAAGAGAAGAGGTCCTAGTACAGAGCCCTGGGGGACTCCTGTGGCAAGATGGTGCACGGTAGAGGATTGTCTAAGCTAAGATACACTGAATGATCATCCTGTGAGGTACGATTCAAACCAGGCGTGTGCTTTCTCTGTGATGCCCATGCTAGAGAGTGTGGACAAAAGGAAGCCATGGTTGACAGTGTCAAATGCAGCCGATAGTCGAGCAGGATAAGCACTGAGGATTTGCCTGTCGCTCTAGCTTCTTTTAAGGATTCAGTCACTGCTAACAGAGCAGTTTCTGTGGAGTGGCCCTTTTTGAACCAGATTGGTAAGGGTCAAGCAGGCAGTTTTAAGTTATTAATCGTTTGTTTTAAGACTGAGACGATTAAATAATAGTTTTGTGTAATTAAATTTGCACTTTGCATTAAAACTAGTCATTAGTAAACCATGTCTGACTGTTGAATAAGTGTCACTCATCTCTGATCGGAGCTCTTTTATGGTTTTGCACATCAGACAGTATGTGCACGTGTGCATGTGCTGTGCCACACAGCAGCTCTGGCCTTAGACGTGTTGGCGCCGATTCCCTGGTTATTAAAAAGCTATTCATCCTCATGTGAGTTCTGCTCCAGTAAGACATGTGGACAGCTGCCACCCTCCCATCCTCTAAACGTCTTTGTTTATTTGCTTTGTGGCTGCACAAGTTTGTTGCCATGTCTCCTTGGTAACCAAACCTGCAGATTTCAGGAAGTTAGCAACCAGAGAGGAAACACCAACATGCAGCTAGTTTGGTTCTGTGGACAATTAAGGAATGATGATTTCTGTTTGCAAGAATAATAAAATACTACATGAAACCTTGTTTTTTCAGACAGTTACACACTCCTAATCATTTATCAGACTTTCTGCTGAAAGGAAACCTTAGAAAAGGACAAACTCCTCCAGGACACACCCTGGTTTACAGTACCAGCCTCCTCCATCTCCTACTGTTTGTTCAACAAGTTAATAATGAACAAAATCAATACTGCGAGCAGCTATCAGTCACAATGGGCTCTTTCTTTTCCTGATTTATTGGAGAACATTAATAAGCAGAAGTAAAGTTACACACCAGCGTGAATACCACAGTTATTATGGAGAATTAATCCTCATTTGCTGTCCGTTTTATCCAAATAAAGTTAGGATAAATTTTTTATTTTCTGCTTTTGAGGAATGCTGGGACTTTGGATTGCTTTCCAGGATTTTTTTTTTTCCAAATCTAGGTCTCTTTCTTGCTTTGGATGTTTTCCTGATTGTTTGGTGAAGGGATGGCACTGGAGTTAAACTTAACGCTTAGACTGAGCTCAAATCTAATTGTGAGAAGAGTTTTGCTTCAGTTTAGGCAATATAAATGTTCTGTTGTTTAAATCACAGTTCCCACCTTCCTGACCATTTTAAGGGGTGTAGTCAGGTATAGTTCAAGGGCACCGGCATAAATTGTTGTTAAGGATTTCTAAAATAGAAGCTATGAGCGCTGCGTGTTTTTGCTCAGAGAGCGATCAAGTATCAACCTCAAATACCAAAAGCAAGAGGAAACACTTTCAGACCCTCTTCAGATTGTCAGTGATCAGCACATTTTCTCCATTTGCTTTGGACTGAACCCACTTTTCATGTGTATTTTTGAATAAATTACAAAAATGGATTTGTTTAAAATCTGCGACGTAAGCTGCGGGTCGCGACCCCATCCCGGATCCCGTCAAGACTGATGGTGTTGTTTTGCAGGCAGAGGTAACTGGAGGTTATGCTCACATCTGGTCTCTGTAATTCAATCACTTGGGCAGAGAGCGAGTTGGACTCAACGCATACCAGAACAGGGAGAAAACATTTCTGTTCTCACTTCTTCTCTACATCCTTGTGCCAAACCTCTCCACAAAGTAAACCTCTCTTACTCTTTGCTGGTTGTAAACAGAGAAATTACAAAGTACTCTTCCCTTGACAGCAACACACACTCCAGCTCTACACACACTCACTAGGAGGAGTAAGCAGAGGGGAGGAAAAAAGGAAAAAGCTTGTAGCATGATAATAAAGGACTTGTTAGCCGGGGTTACTAGAGGGCAACGGCCATAACTCCTCTCACTGTGTGAAAGGAAGCGGGAGAGCTCCAGAGAACGACACGGCGATACAAGGATCATGTGGCTGGAGAGCAGTGTGTCCACGGCTCAACGCTGAGAAGGAACCAAGGCAAAGGGGGCGGACACTGCAGCTACCAAACCACTGGCTTCAGCATCTACCTTATCTCGTTTAGCCAAACCTAATAAGACTGGCAGACCATCAAACGTGAGAGGAGAAACGGCCTAAAGAGCAGAAAGAGGCAGCTGTTACGATGAACGTGGAACCGGAGGTGGACGGCACGATGCCGGAGTGGGAGGCCGTCCTGGAGCTGGACGAGGTGCTGGCAGGGTGGCTGCTGCAAGGTCCAGCTAGAGGGGACTGGGGTTGGGAGTGGGGCCGGGCTGCTCCGAGCCATCGGGACCCAGAGTGGGACGATGAGGATATTCCAGCTGTAAGTCGACCTCCACGAGGAGCATTAGCTCCGACAGTCGACCACGAGGAGCATTAGCTCCGACAGGACAGTTAGGAGAGAGAGAGAGAGAGAGAGAGAGAGAGAGAGAGAGAGAGAGAGAGAGAGAGAGAGAGAGAGAGAGAGAGAGAGAGAGAGAGAGAGAGAGAGAGAGAGAGAGAGAGAGAGAGAGAGAGAGAGAGAGAGAGAGAGAGAGAGAGAGAGAGAGAGAGAGAGAGAGAGAGAGAGAGAGAGAGAGAGAGAGAGAGAGAGAGAGAGTGTGTGTGTGTGTGCAGGTCAGGCATGTCACTCACATGCTGTAAGAGCAGCTTTTTGTCATTACCACAGGTTTCTCTAAACACCGGCGAATGATACTTCAGGGTTTCTTCTCCCTGGGATTTCTAGGAAAAGCACATGTTGGGTTTTTACACGAACGTGCTGTTCCTTCCCCCTGCAGCCCAGCTCTGCAGGAATTTATTTTTTCTTTTGTGTCAGTCCACCCCTTCTCGCTCTATTGTCAGCTATAGTTTCCTGTACATTTCCTGTAGAAGGGAAGCATCTGGCACAGATAATGAGAACCCTCTCTTTGGGGCACACATCACAAGCGTGCAACTGCAAAGAACAAGCTCTGCTGAAGCCCAAAACTCTGGAGTCATGAGAGATTTCAGCACATTTTCCTGCTCTCCACCACAAGTTACTAGCATCAAGTCCAAACTTTAGCTTTGCCGCAGCGTTTTGTGGAAAATTGGCATTAAGTCGTGTTGTTAAAGAGTTTCGGTAACTCACAGCCATACAGATTGCTCCGTTTGCATTCCTCTTGCTTGTCTGTCTCTATCCTTTTCATTTCCAGCCTGTCAAAATCCCCCACAGAGCAAAAGTCGTGGTTTGACTAAGTGAAACCAGGCGTCTCAGTCGGAGCTGTGGGTGGTTTTTACAAGGTTATCTCACAGAAACAAATAACTCCAGTTGTTTGGCAGAAAACAGCACTTATGAGTGAGCATGAAGATGAAAGCTTTTGGGATGGATCAGTGGCTCTGTATGTGTGTGTGTGTGTGTGTGTGTTTGTGTGCGAGATGTTTCTGACCCGGTCCATCTCTGCAGGTGCTGAGTCCGACATACAAGCAGCGCAATGAGGATTTTAGGAAACTCTTCAAGCAGCTTCCCGAAACAGAGAGACTCATTGTTGGTGAGTGGACTTGGCACTGTGAGGCCATCTGAGGACTTCCAGGGTGCACCCTGCCTGTTAGAAAACGACTAGATGACAAGCCTCGGGCGGTTCAACGGGGAAAAAATGGGCAAAAAGTGAATTTTTCAAGGATTCATTAGTTGTGACAAAATTAAATATTTGTCTAAAATGTTTTTTTGTTCTCACATCTTAAACTTGTTTTATTTCTCTGGGTCTGAACACTCAGTAATTTTGCTGTATAATTACAGAATCTCTGAGTAAACTGTTCCCATCGCTGTTTTATTAAATCTTCTTGGCGGTAAGTTTTTAATAATAGCTTGTTGTAATCTCACGTGCTCAGAATAGGTGTTGCCACAAAGTTGAAACCACAGACTGTGAAGGTAGAGATGTCATCTCCATCTGTTTCTAAAGTGAAGCCATAATGTCCCCTCCACAGGTGCTGCCATAGCTGATTTTTGGTCCCAGACTCGGTGAAATTTCCAAGTCACCTGAGCACAATAATGGTCATTCATAAACACCAAATAACTACTTGTAGCCAAACGTGACAAGAGTTTATGTTGGAGCATAAGGCAACAACAATCAAGTCAACGCCTCAGTAAAATGATCTACGGTGCATTTTAGGTTCTAGTAAAGTAATTTCAGCTAGTTTTCCAGGAACACTACTCGGTGCAGCTCGGCCCGACCGCTGTTCCCAACGGCACAGTTCAGTGTTTTCCCTACTTCCTCACCAATTTTTAGTCCCTGTTCTGATGAGGTACCTGGCAAGGCTGAGTCGGACCGGCATCATGACTCTGGCTGCTGATTGGCTAGGGGGCGGAGTCACTGGTTGCTCTGGGGTTTTCTGCCTTCTGCTTCACTGCCTGCAGCCATTTCCTGGTTCAGAGTCTGACAAAAAGCCATGAAACTGAGCAAAATGTCCAGCACCACCACCATTTTTGTGCTGACCTGTGTTTCTGTGGTGCATTCAGGTTACCTTACACTGTTTGCTGATCACCTCGTGCTATTTTGTTATGAGTAAACACCCCCCCACCCCCCACCGCACCTATGAGGGGTGCACTCACTTTCTGTCATGGAGCTGGCAGGGAAACAAGACTACACTCAGGTGAGCTGACTCGAACCACGCTGAACAGAGCTGAGTAGTGCTCCTGGAAAACCAGCTTTGTTTACATGAAGGAGGAGGGGCTTAACATGTATACCACAGCCAACCACTAGAAGACATTTGTTTTGTTTCCACTTTGCATTACCTTCCAGTGTCTAGTCATGTGTAAATGGTTTGAGTTCTTGCTCCAGGTGGACTAGTGTTGTGAATTAAGCAAAACCTTTACTTTATAGCTTGTTTGTGAGCTGCTTTTGTTTGTTTTTAACTGTGGTTTTGAACCAGTCACTTGCTACACAGAGTTGTGTCAGCGTTGTTCTCTTAAACCCACAAAGTCTTTTATAAGCTCACATCTCTCGTCTTCGGATGTTTTTATGTAGAAAGGTTAGCTTAAAATGAGACTTACGCTTGCTCACTTTCTCTGCTTTTAGTGTCCCCTCCAAGCTCTGCCTTCATCCTCCTGCTCCTTGTTCACACACACACACACACACACACACACACAGGCTGCAGAAGCTTCAGCAGCCAAATTATTTGTTTTCATTGTGAACATCATCAGCAGTTTATAAAAAATTAAATGCATCAGCTGATATCTACAAATGAACACATCTGCAGCTTTCTTTATTGTGTTCAGCAGGATCCTAGTTTTGATGCTAAAGATATGACTTAGAGCACACTGTCTAACTGGAGCTATGCTCGGTGTTATCTGGGACAATTTAAATAGGTCCCTTTAGGACCAGCATCACACAGCCATACTCTGGCATCCATTTTTTCTCTACATCATCAACTTTTCTTGCAGCAGTAAATACCTAAAGGAGTTTTTTTGTGTTTTGTTTGATTGCAGACTACTCCTGTGCTCTTCAGCGGGACATCCTTCTGCAGGGACGACTCTACCTCTCAGAGAACTGGATCTGTTTCTATAGCAACATCTTCCGTTGGGAAACACTTGTACGGCCTTTCACTTCCTGCTTTTCTGTAGACGTTTTACTTGCAGGATTGGGTGTTTGTGTGTGCGAGTGTGTGTGATCATGTGCTTTTGTGTGCATTCAGCTGACGGTGCGACTAAAGGACATCTGCTCAATGACGAAAGAGAAGACTGCGCGCCTCATTCCCAATGCCATCCAGGTCTGCACCGACTCTGAGAAGGTAACGATCCCAGAATATTTGACCTGGATTCACCTCCACGGCTGCATGAGGGCTGGCTGTAGTTCAGGCTTTGTCACCAGCAGAGGGGGCATGCTCCTGATTCACATATGTGTTTAAAGAATGGATCCAGCAGTGATCACTATTAGAACCATTCTCTTCAAAATAAGAGCATGGTTTCAATAAGCAGTAATAGTAACAGGTGTGTGTTACCTTTTCTCTCAGCACTTCTTTACCTCATTTGGAGCCAGAGACAGGACCTACATGATGATGTTCAGATTGTGGCAGAATGCTCTGCTCGAAAAGGTGAGGAAAGCATCCAGCATGTGTCTGTAGCAGAGACTGTACACGTGTCTGTTTAGTGAGCACCGGG
The DNA here is from genome assembly GCF_043380555.1 of Nothobranchius furzeri. Taxonomy (NCBI): domain Eukaryota; kingdom Metazoa; phylum Chordata; class Actinopteri; order Cyprinodontiformes; family Nothobranchiidae; genus Nothobranchius; species Nothobranchius furzeri. The sequence goes on from NC_091753.1 coordinate 27,156,878, forward strand.
AACCGCTGATACTCCTTCCTGCATACTTCTTGTGTTTTTCTGAAATCTTTCTTTGTCTGTTGCTGTCTTCATTTTTTTTTGCAGCCCCTGTGTCCAAAAGAACTGTGGCACTTTGTGCATCAGTGTTATGGCAACGAGCTTGGCCTGACCAGTGACGATGAGGACTATGTTCCCCCTGATGACGACTTCAACACCATGGGGTAAGTTTGCTTGGATCTGTCCACACAATTGATGCAACTGAGTCCAGCTCTGAATAGTAAGACCAGTGTGGTGCGGAGTGGTGCACCTCATTTATCGTAACACATCACACCTAACCCATTTTAGAATAAACATTTGTAATCAGGTCACTGATAAAAAGTCAAAGGAAAAACGAGAACAGGGCCAAGTTCTGCAGATTTACAAGGTTCTCTTTTCTGCATCACACACACATAAAGCAGTAATTTGGGTCATTATTGGATGTGCAAGAAGTCCGCAATCACCTTTTGACATGCTGGTGATATTAGAAGAAGCTGCTCCTCTACGTTTGCTTGAAAAGGAATGAAGAAAACTGAATTACTGTCCTCTGGTGACCCCAGGTTCAGCGAAGAGATTCCCAACGAAGAGAATGAGATAAACAATGACAACTTGACAAAAACCAGCACAGAGCAAACTAAGCCTGAGGGGGGAAGTTCTCCTCTGCTGCAAAAGAAAGTTGTCCCAAACAGCTCCATCCCAAGCCCCAGCAACCATGACACAACCATCACGGTAACGTATAAACACAAGTACACACTTCAAGTACTTCTCAAGCTCATAATAACATCAGGAAATGTCTCTAACAAGAGTTACTGCATCCTGTTGTGGATCACCCATGCCTGTGTGTTTTTTTTTTCCAGTTTGAACTCCCAGCAGAGGAATTTGCAGACTGTCTACCGGACGGCGAGCTACTGACAGTGCCTCTAGTGGTGGAGGAGCAGAGTGAATCAAGCAGGCCTGGTGGTCCTGTTCCCTCGCCATCACTGGACTTTAACGACAACGAGGACATCCCAACCGAGCTCAGTGACTCCTCAGAAACCCATGATGAGGGTACGTACCCCAGCTAGACTGAAATAACTTCTTTTTTCAGATGTTATCATGTGTGTCATCCTTTCCGGGATTCCTCAGGCGAGGTCCAGGCCTTTCACGAGGACCTGAACGGCAGGCAGCATATCAATGAGGTGTACAAGTTCAGCGTGGACAAACTCTACGACATCCTCTTCACAGAGTCTCAGTTCATGAGTGAGTTCATGGAGCAGAGGCGCTTCTCAGGTCAGTGCTTCCAACATTTCTCACAGTTAAAGTATAGAATAGAGGGGAAATCCACTCATTACAGCAGCACATACACTTAGAGAAAATTAAGAAGAAAAATAATAAGATTACAGGTTAACACACAAGGGCAGTAAGCTATTATTGTAACCTTCGACCACTAAACACGGCGAATAACAATAAATTTTGCGTTTTCAGAACTATGCAGTATAAGGGACACAGGCATACTATGTACATCCAGTATTGCGCAAGTATTGAACACATACCGAGTACTGCATTGATGTTATTGTGCACCAGGATAATGCCAGTACCAGTTAAACTGAGGAGTTCTACGTGCTTACTGCAGAGAGGATGGATGACCTACGGTAGTGTTCTGTTTTACATCTGGGATGTGTCAGTCTGCCTCTGAAGGAGGATTCTATGGTCTCCACAGTGGAATGCAGTGGGTGGGAGGGGTCTTCCATGATGAAGCTCATCTTCCCCAACATCCTTTCACACGTCTCCTCAACTGTATCCAATGAGCAGCCCAGACCCGAGCTAGCTTTGTGAATTAGCTCATTTGGTTTCTTCCTGTCTCGGTCAGAGCTGCCTGCACCCTAGCAGACCACAGCAGAGTGGATAACAGAGCCAACCACAGAGTGATAAAAGGATTTTAACAGCTGGGAATTAACTCCGTAGGACCTCAGCCTCCTCAGGAGGTGGAGGCGGCTTTGGCCCTTCATATACAGAGTATATGGAGTATAGAATCACAACTGTCTTAAACAACCCTGCTGTAGCTATCTATAACAACAGGCTAACACTAGCACAAGCCAACTGGTACTAAATAAGCTACAAAGTCAAATAATCCACACTGCTGGACAAACAAATATCATAAGTCTACTAGCAACAAAGCCAGGTCACTATCAATCTGTGATTTTTGTAGCCTCCTTCAGCAGCCTCAAATGCGTTTAGGCCTTGCGGATGTTCACTCTGGTTTTAGCTCTTCGCTTCATCTCCAAAACATTCTCTCTTCCTTTTACTTCCTTACTCTGACATGATGCTAACAACAAACCTATTCTTCTTCTTGTGCTTTTTATTAATTGTCGGCAAACTAAAAACGCTAACTGCTAGCTGGCACAGGTAACAGCTATTGTGGTACAGCACGGAGAGACCTCCCACAAGTATTCCTACCTGAATCACAAAATTGTTAAGTGCAGTTTCTGGTCTGCAGAGGGCTACAGAGTGCTGTCCAATGTGAATTTACACAAGTCTCTGTCTCAAGAACCACTGAAACCATTTTAAAGCAATATATTGGTGTTAAAAACTCTTTAGTATTGCACTAATTGAAATTTGGCTTCCAGGGAGGTAAAGAAGTTATTTTCCATTTCATTATTTTTCATCCAGATGTCGTGTACCACCCGTGGAAGAAAGAGGAAGCAGGAAACCAAACCAGAGTGATCTTGTACACCATCTCTCTGTCCAACCCCCTAGCACCTAAAACAGCCACAGTCACTGAGACGCAGGTGAAATGAGCCAACCAGAGGCCTCTGTTACTGCTTTATCCTACTCCCACTCATCTAAATGGCTGCAAACTAAAACACAGTTTGCTTTTCTTCCTAGACTCTTTACAAAGCGAGTCAGGAAAGTGAGTGTTACATCATTGACGCTGAGGTCATTACGCACGATGTGCCCTACCACGATTACTTCTACACTCTCAACCGCTACATGCTCACACGGGTGGCCAAGAACAAGTGTCGGTTACGGTAAGCTTATTCTTTTTTTTCTCTGCTTAACTTCTTTACTTTTACTGTTACGGATCTGAACAGCCTGCACACATACAAAAATCCATTCCTTGTCTGGCAGGATCTCCACGGAGCTGCGGTACAGGAAACAGCCGTGGGGGCTGGTGAAAGGCTTCATAGAGAAAAACTTCTGGAGTGGACTTGAAGAGAACTTCCGCCATCTAGGTAACACATTGTGTTCCCGCGGCTGGGTTTGTAGGGCTTTATCACGATAAACAATGAATATTACAACATTTTTAAATTCACCTTTAGCCATTAAATGTATTTACTTCCAGAATAATGCAGTGGTGACTCAAAATATGTTATTTCTAACCTGGATTCATTCAAGATTTAAAACAATTCCACCAGAGTCCAAAATAAACAATTAAAACTTAATTTCTACAATATTTCAGTCACTTCTTAATTGATAGATGCATTATTTTGTTTAGTTTGGTTCCAAAAGTAAGTTATTTGTGTTTTAGTTGCTGTTCAAATGTAAACGTGTTAGTTTGGATATAGTCATTTAAAGGGATACTTAGCAACCTTTTTCATATTTTTAAATCGTTGTCTTGAGCTAGTATGTGCTAAAATGACCCTTTACAGAGATAATGAAAGGCCACCCCTATTGCCCCCTGTGGCCAGAATATTCCACTTGCAACTTCACAGTTGCTGGTCCAGACTTAGAAAAAAAATTGAACTTACATATCTGGCGCTGCAGTCTGCTTCCAGCATGTTTCCTGCATGTTTAGATCACGAACACAGCTGGTTTGTTTAATTTAGTGATGAATCACTGCTGTAGACACTAAGGAACGCACGGAGATGTTTCAGCTGTTAGATTAAGGTGTTAAAAAGACGAATGCACAGCAAGGAGATAGGTTTTGGTTTCGGTTCTACTAACAGACTCTAGGGGGTGCTAAAAGCAAGCCAAAACTGTCTAGTCTTCTTTTAAAGTCTCTTTCCAGAGTATTTCTGTTATCCGATGGCACCATCTAGTGGCTGACAAGCATATCACACAAAAAGTCACGAAGTTTTCTTAACATGGCGACTTCACGTTTTTTGTTTATTAATGTGCTTCTCTAGCTAACAAACAGAGCTAACATGTTGTTTTACAAGTATTATTCTCATGTCATGTTGTTTTTTTATATATTTATATTTTAAAGACTTACTTGTCCGTGAAAAGTTCATCAACTGCATCAGCCGAGGTATTCCTTAAATTTAAAGCAAGTAAGCCGTAGTCTAGCGCTGTTGGTTAGTTCTGGTCGGCACTCAGTTTCCTATTGCACGGAGCTCTGCGGGGCATGCTTAGCAAAAACAAAATAAGACGTATTGCTTACATTACATCACAGTACATGATAAGACAATCACTTTTACAGATTTGGGAAAAATCATGCATAATTTCTGAAAGGGGAAAACTCCAGAAAGCTATTTTAAGTTGGTGCACATGATGCAACCCTCATTATGTTGAGTTTTATGCTCAGTGTATTTAAGCTGAATATTAGTTATAAGTGGCGGCAGCATGAAGCGAACTCACAACATTAATTCTAATGCAGTCAGCATGTTTCATGTCTTGCCTTTAACTCATCCACCGCCATTGACGACTAAAGTCGTAAATTGCGTTGTTTAACGGGAGGGCATGGGAATGGTCGTTTTGGTGTTTACATGGTCATAGAGCACAATATTCAGTGACTCTTCACAAAACAGTAAAAATGCTCAAAAACACTGGCAGTCAGGGGCTTTCTGAGCAGAAAACAGCTGGCACTGAATGAGTTAAATTGGTAATAGATTAAGTGTCATGTGACCAAGGTGTTCTTCTCTCTCAGGGGTGGAGCTGTCAAAGATGGAGGAGATCATGATGGAGGCCCACCAACTGTCTCCGAAGGCCAAGGGGGTGAAGAACTCCACGGTGAGGCGGAAAAAAAGGCCGCTCCCCCACATGCGCAGCCAACATCTGGACGAGGCTCTCAGCCCCGTTACCACGCCAACCGATGAGGATGTGATTCAGAGGATCAAACAAGTGGTGGGCTCCACTCAGACCAGACACCAGAGTCCAGAACACCATCACCTGCCAGGAGGCCTGGCTCTGTACAGTGTCTCCAAGCTGCTGCTCATCATCAGCTTTGTGTATGCAACACACACACACACACACACACCTGTTAGAGTCTTTCAGAGGCATTTGGTGTTTCATTCTTTACTTAAAATGTCTTTAGTGAAACTTCTCTCCTCTTTTCCTAATGCCATCGCTAGGATCTGTCTCAGGTATATGTGTGTTGAATTAGCAAAGCCACAAAACAAGTGTCAACGTATGTTGAAAAGCTAGACCCTTTCCTCTGCTTCTCCTCCAGTCTGGTCCTGCTGGTGTTCCTCAACATGATGCTTTTCTATAAGCTGTGGATGCTGGAGTACTCTGCTCAGTCTTTAACAACCTGGCAAAGTCTGCGGCTCCAGGAGAGGTACGCATTCACTTTGCTTCTCAAGCCTGACTTCTACTTCTCTGTCCGCATGGGTATGGAGACATGTAATACCATGATGCATCCCCGCAGAGCGTGACGGAGACATGCTCAATTTTTTACTGTTTCTTGAAAGTGACGAAGACCGTTAGTCTGTGATTGGTCAGGACTCCACTCCCTTAAAATTTGTGAACAGCACCCCCTCAAAAAAGAAAAAGAGTGCCGAAGGTATTTAGTAACAGACACTGAGCAGATTGAAAAACTTTTTGTGGAAAAAGTCGGACGGCATGAACGTTTATGCACCTGTGACAGAGGGAGTATGAAGATAGGAAGCAAACTTTTTATTCATGGAAGGAAATTTATGGGAAAAGTGGGTTTAAAGGGGAACAATTGTTTTTGTATTAAAATGTCTCTGAAATACATAAACACAGAATAAACAAATGCACAATCGTGGACCAGAGACAGGACTGCAATGCTAGCAGGATACCCCCATAAAGGCGCTACGCCCTCTTGGTGTTGATCTGTTCTTGTCAGGTAACGTATCGGGCGCTGTTGCATGATGGGTTAGCTAGGTGTATAAACAAAGGAAGCACCGGTCGCTTTGTGTGTTGTGAGCTTAAACTTAAAGTTTAAACTGCAGAAAATGGTACACTCCTGTTGTGTGAAGGGCTGCCATGCTATCTTCACAGGAAGGCAAAAAAGTGAAATGTTGGCTGGGATCGCGTTAATCAGATATTTTCTGTTTTTGACCGTTTATTTTGACGGAGAAATCTCAAGGCAGTTGGTCATTCCGACAGACTGGAATTACCCCGACGCATGCCGGTGTGCAGACATTTCAAACGTTACGCTCAGAGAACATCACAAAATATATCAAGAAAACATTCCCATCAGAACATCTGAGCATTATCTCAGACCTGGACGCCATGATCTTAATAAACAAAATTAGAAGGAGGTATATGTCAGTGATGTCAACACTGCATATGCATCCTTCATGAAAATACTGTTGAAGCCATATAATTATAACTGCCAATTAATCAAATCTACAGGTAAAAGGGAAAATCCACCTTGGATGTAGGGATGGTTACCTTTGACATTTGAATCGATCCGGTACTAATTCCCGGTACCTACGAATCGATACCGGTACTTAACGGTACCAATTTTCGATACTTTTGAGTGTTTATTATTTTAATTCTCTTTTATAATTAAATATATATTTTTCTCAATATATAACAATATTTGATAAATATCACGATAAATAACATACAACTGTTTGTATTTTAACATCGTCCTTGTAGTTTTATAAGCTGATAATGAAACTGAAGCAAACATCTTTACTGTGAACTAAATTTACTGTGTATCTTCATTCCTTTTGCCGTCTTTTTTCATTAGATTTTTCCTACTGGGAAGTTAGAATTTCCGAGGAGAAAGCGAACGCACCATTAGCTGATAACAATGGTAGCAATGGAAGCTAACATACCAAGCTAACGTTATCTTAAACAGTTTATTTAGCTGCTGGAGCAGATTAAAACGATGATGCCTCACACTTAAATCGTTCTCACTGGTTTCGTCTTCACCCGTCACATTTAGTAAAGTGAAGCCAAACTTTAGAGCGCGTTCATGTTCTTCTAGTCGGGAATTTGGAGTTCCGAGGAGAAAGCAAACGCACTATTAGTGAAACGGAAGCTAACATATCAAGCTAATTATATTTACCTACCGGAGCAGATTAAGATGAGGATGTCTCACTTAGATCATTGTTGCTGGTTTCATCATCACCCAGTTACCCATCACATTTAGTGGAGTGGACCCAAGCTTTAGCCTGCGTTCTTTCTACCATGCTGCTCTGTTTACAACTGGTTCGCAGCGAGCGACGACAAAACGCTCTTGCGCATGCGCAGCTGTCTTGGCAAGTTCTCATTATGATGGACGGGTACCGAAACGCTCCTCCTTGAACCGTCACCTTATCGTGGTAGAGGAGTTTGAGTGCCCTAATGATCCTAGGAGCTATGTTGTCTGGGGCACTTAGTGCCCCTAGTAGGGTCTCCCATGACAAATTGGTCTCAGGTGAAGGGTGAGACAAAGAACGGTTCGAAGGATCTTTCATGGCGGTTAAAACGGAGAGTCGGAGTACCCGGCCCGGAGGGTTACCGGGGTCCCACCCTGGAGCCAGGCCTGGGGTTGGGGCCCGTGAGCGAGCGCCTGGTGGCCGGGCTTTCGCCCATGGGGCCCGGCCGGGCCCAGCCCGAACCGGATACATGGGCTCGTCCAACTGTGGACCCACCACCCGCAGGAGGAACATGAAGGGTCCGGTGCAATGCGAATCGGGTGGCAGACCAAGGCGGGAGCCTTGGCGGTCCAATCCCCGGACAAGAAAACTAGTTTTTGGGACGTGGAACGTCACCTCGCTGGCGGGGAAGGAGCCGGAGCTTGTGGCAGAGGTTGAGCGGTACCGGCTAGATATAGTCGGACTCACCTCGACACATTGCATTGGCTCTGGAACCCGAGACCTGGAGAGGGGTTGGACACTCTACTTTGCTGGAGTTGCTCCGGGTGAGAGGCGGAGGGCTGGGGTTGGCTTTTTGTTAGCCCCGAGACTCTCTGCCTGTGTGTTGGGGTTTACCCCGGGGGACAAGAGGGTAGCTTCCTTGCGCCTTCGGGTAGGGGAACGGGTCCTGACTGTTGTTTGTGCTTATGGGCCAAATATCAGTTCAGAGTACCCACCCTTTTTGGAGTCCCTGGGACGAGTGCTAGATAGTGCTCCATCAGGGGACTCCATTGTCCTGCTGGGGGACTTCAATGCTCACGTGGGCAATGACAGCTTGACCTGGAGGGGTGTGATTGGGAGGAACGGCCCACCTAATCTGAACTCGAGCGGTGTTTTGTTATTGGACTTCTGTGCAAGCCGCAGTTTGGCCATAACGAACACCATGTTCGAACATAAGGATGCCCACCGGTACACTTGGTACCAGGGCAGCCTAGGTCACAGGTCGATGATAGATTTTGTAGTCGTATCATCTGACCTGCGGCCGTATGTTTTGGACACCCGAGTGAAGAGAGGGGCGGAGCTGTCAACTGATCACCACCTGGTGGTGAGTTGGATCAGATGGCAAGGGAACATGCCGCGTAGACCTGGCAGACCCAAACGCATAGTGAGGGTCTGCTGGGAACGCCTGGCAGAAGAACCTGTCAAGACGGTCTTCAACTCCCACCTCCGGCAGAGCTTTGACCACGTCCCGAGAGCAGTGGGGGACATTGAGTCCGAGTGGGCCTTGTTCCACTCTGCGATTGTCGAGGCGGCTGTTGCTAGCTGTGGTCGTAAGGTGGCCGGTGCCAGTCGTGGTGGCAACCCCCGTACCCGCTGGTGGACACCAGAGGTTCGGGGAGCCGTCAGGCTGAAGAAGGAGGCCTACAGGGCGTGGCTGGTCTGTGGGTCTCCGGAGGCAGCAGACAGGTACCGGATAGCCAAGCGGGGTGCAGCAGTGGCAGTTGCCGAGGCAAAATCTCGGGCGTGGGAGGAGTTTGGGGAGGCCATGGAGAAAGACTATCGATCGGCTCCAAAGAGGTTCTGGCAAACTGTCCGGCGCCTCGGGAGAGGAAGGCAGCAACTCGCTCACACTGTTTACAGTGGGGATGGGGAGCTGCTGACGTCAACTGAGGCTATAGTCGGACGGTGGAAGGAATACTTTGAGGAGCTCCTCAATCCCACCAATGTGCATTCCGAGGAGGAACCAGAGCTGGGAGGCCTGGGGATGGACTGTGCGATCTCGGGGGCAGAAGTTGCTGAGGTAGTCAAACAACTACACAGCGGCGGAGCCCCGGGGGTGGATGAGGTTCGTCCTGGGTATCTCAAGGCTATGGATGTTGTAGGGCTGTCATGGTTGACACGTCTCTACAACATTGCGTGGTCATCGGGGGCAGTTCCTAGGGAGTGGCAGACCGGGGTGGTGGTCCCCATCTTTAAGAAGGGTGACCTGAGGGTGTGTTCCAACTATAGGGGGATCACACTCCTCAGCCTCCCTGGAAAGGTCTACGCCAAGGTACTGGAGAGGAGGGTCCGATCGATAGTTGAATCTCAGATAGAGGAGGAGCAATGTGGTTTTCGTCCTGGCCGTGGAACTGTGGACCAGCTCTATACCCTTGCAAGGGTGATGGAGGGGGCATGGGAGTTTGCCCAACCAATCCACATGTGCTTTGTGGATTTGGAGAAGGCTTATGACCGTGTCCCCAGGGGCACCCTGTGGGGGACGCTCCAGGAGTATGGGGTGGGTGGCTTTCTGTTAAGGGCCATTCAGTCCCTTTACCAGAGGAGCGTGAGTTTGGTCCGCATAGCCGGTAGTAAGTCGGACCTGTTCCCAGTGAGGGTTGGACTCCGCCAGGGCTGCCCTTTGTCACCGGTTCTGTTCATCACTTTTATGGACAGAATTTCTAGACGCAGCCGTGGTGTGGAGTGTGTCGAGTTTGGTGGCAGGAGAATCTCGTCTCTGCTTTTTGCGGATGATGTGGTCCTCCTAGCTTCATCCAGCTCTGACCTTCAGCTCTTGCTGGGTAGGTTCGCGGCCGAATGTGAAGCGGCTGGGATGAGGATCAGCATCTCCAAATCTGAGACCATGGTTCTCGACCGGAAAAGGGTGGCTTGCCACCTCCGGGTCGGGGGAGAGGTCCTACCTCAAGTGGAGGAGTTTAAGTATCTCGGGGTCTTGTTCACGAGTGAGGGTAGGAGGGATCGGGAGATCGACAGGCGGATTGGTTCGGCGTCTGCAGTGATGCGGACGCTGAGCCGATCTGTCGTGGGGAAGAGGGAGCTGAGCCAGAAAGCCAGGCTCTCGATTTACCGGTCGATCTACGTCCCAATCCTCACCTATGGTCATGAGCTTTGGGTAATGACCGAAAGAACGAGATCGCGGATACAAGCGGCCGAAATGAGTTTCCTCCGTAGGGTGGCCGGGCTCAGCCTTAGAGATAGGGTGAGGAGCTCGGACATTCGGGAGGGACTCGGAGTAGAACCGCTGCTCCTCCGGATCGAAAGGAGCCAGTTGAGGTGGTTTGGGCATCTGGTCAGGATGCCTCCTGGACGCCTCCCCGGGGAGGTGTTTCGGGCATGTCCTGCCGGCAGAAGGCCCCTGGGTCGACCCAGGACACGTTGGAGAGGTTACATCTCCAATCTGGTCCGGGAACGCCTTGGGGTCCTGCCGGAGGAGCTGGTGGACAAGGCCGGGGAGAGGACGGCCTGGAGCTCCCTAATTGGGATGCTGCCCCCGCGACCCGGACCCGGATAAGCGGAGGAAGACGAAGACGAAGGGTACTGAAACGAGGCACCGTTTGAAATGACGTGAATCGGTGCTCGTTCGGTATTATGGAATTCGGTCGGTACCTTAAAAAGTACCGAATTCGGTACCCATCCCTACTTGGATGACTACGGGATTAAAGAATGCGTGTGCCAAAAAGAATAATTTATATAGGGCTTTTTTTTTATTGCAAACAAGGGAAGCAGAAGATAGATATAAAAAATATAAAAATAAATTGGTAACAATAATTAGGAAGCAAAAACAGATTTTTATGGTCATCTATTGAATCAGAATAAAAATAACACAAAAGCTACTTGGGGAATAATAAACAGTGTGACTAATAGAAAGAAAACAAAATCCAGTATTCCAAATCACTTTGTCAATGACAAAAAAGATATTTATGATGATAAATAAACCACTGATGAGTTTAATGAGTGTTTTTGTAAATGTAGGTAGGAGTTTGATGGAGAACCAACCAATAATAGAAGATAAATTGACCACAATGGTTAGTACTGTCAATAGTATTGTCCTTGACAAAGTAGATAAAGAAGAAATACGAAACATTGTAAAAAAAACAAACTGGAAACAAACGATCAACCGATTATCAGGACCTGGACATGATAACTGTTAAAACCATCATAGAATCTGTCATTGAACCGTTCACTTACATTTTTAATCTATCACTTTCCACTGGAAATTTTCCTGACGCAATGAAAACAGCGAAAGTCATTCCTTTGTATAAGAGTGGTGATAAACATAGTTTCAATAATTACAGGCCGGTGTCACTTCTTCCACAGTTTTCTAAAATACTGGAAAAAGTATTTGTATCAAGGTTGGATAAATTAATCAAAATAAATAATATTTTGAACAATGAACAATATGGGTTTAGAACTAAACATTCCACAGCAATGGCAATAATGGAATTAACGGATAAAATATCAACAGCAATTGACAATAAAAATGACTTAATTAGTGTTTTCATTGATTTGAAAAAGCATTTGACGTCATTGATCACTCAAGGTTACTTCAAAAATTAAGTCAGTATGGAATAAGAGGTGTGGCTCATCAATAGGTTAAAACTTACTTAGACAAAAGGAAACAGTTTGTTCAGATTAAGGATGATAAATCAAAACTATGTGATATTAATTGTTGAGTGCCACAAGGGTCAGTCCTCGGACCAAAACTGTTCATTTTGTTTATTAATGACATGGTAAATGTATCTAAGACACTCGGTACCATTCTGTTTGCAGATGATACAACACTGTTTTACTCCGGATCAAATATTGAGGAAGTAGCTAAAGTGATAAATGATGAACTGATTAAAATTAAAAACTGGTTTGATATAAATAGATTGACACCAGAGTTTCCCTTACATAGGCGTAGCAGTGGCGGCCCGCCACGGCTGAAATCCCACCGCCACGCCTACAAGATCCCAAGTTTTTTTGTTTTTGTTGACGCTGTTTCCCGAAGAAGCAGCGGGAACTACTATGTTGTCGCTTGTGATCACAGCCGGCGGGCAGCAAGGAGGAGCAGGCAGGGCAAGATGAAGTTACAGCATAAGTTAGTGAGTTTAAAATTAGAAAGGTAGCAGTGGATATAATGCTTTTTGGTTTACATGTTTCAATAGCATTAAGATAAACGAGTGTTGACGATCTTGACAGGGTTTCCTCCAGTGCTTATTAGGCCAGATTTTCCTCCCCCCACCAGGCTAAGCATCAATTATTCATGTAAAATGTATTTATTTTTTCATGTCTGATTTTAACTGCATCTAATACTGTATTACGATGTGAGCGCAACAGCGACAACTTAAGATCGATGTGTGAGCAGCCTGAGAGGTCGGGTGTTTTCATCTGAACCCTTAAAACCTCCAGCAGGCTACGCTGCACTATTGACGTGTTAGCGCCAACTTAGCGACGTGACATGTCTCAGAGAAAGCGTAAAAACACGTTGGACGCTTCTTCTGAAGCAGGAAAATAACACTTCTTCTTAAGCAGAGCACAATGTCGCCTCGGCTCATTCACCCTCTGCCGAGCCGGACTGAGCTCGATAACATTGATCCAGCACAGCCACTGGGTCGTTGGAGCTGCCCCGTGACTGCCTGATGGAAAACCAGCGGGTTTCATCAGACTCGTAAAGTTTCTTGATTTTGCTGGGGACCCCCTGTATTTTACCGCTCCCTCCTGCTGTCTTCCCCTATTAAAATTTAAAATGATTCTGTAAATGCTGTGTATCAATAGAAAAAATCTCTGCCTCTGCCAGCTGCAGTAAATGTAGTCTCCAAATAATTAATAAGAGGTGCATTCATCTGTGTATCTCTTTTGATCCGCATTAGTGATATTCTTAGCACCAGAACAGTGAAGCAAAGAAACACATTCCTGAGTTTATGTTAGTAATTTTATTTATTAGGTGCATCTGACCTGTTCTATTTTTCTCTGAAATGAGATCAAATCAGTGCTTCTATGGGCTGGCTCCACTCTGCACTGGAGAATTTTACTTTATTTAGAGACGTGTCATAATTTCTCTCGAATTAAATTTAAAAAACTGCCATTTAATATATTCAAAAAAATTTACCAAATTGAGTGTACTAAATATTTATGAAAATGTAAATTAAGTCAATGATCATGATCACTCTGGAATTAAGAACAGGAAAAGGTTTAAAATGAATCTGTATGTGTGTCTGACGAATGGAAACTATATATAAATTGATTATTTCTTCTGGAAAAGGGGGCTGAAATTATAAGATGTTTTTCTTAATTCTGCTCCTTTTCGGTCAAATTTTATTTTTTGTTATGTATTTCTTATTGTTTATGTGTTTTATTTGTTTTTATTTTGAATGAAAGAAACAAATTAAAGTAATAAAAAATCAGTGCAGCTCCCTGTCAGAACGCTGAGGAGCAGTGAGAGCATCTCGGAGCGCGTCTGTGGGTCACAACCCAGCAGAACCAGAATGCAGCAGGTAAATTGTTCCTATTTTAAGTGAAATCGTTTAATTGTAACATTAATATGTTGCTGCCGAACACGCTGGTCAGCTTGTTTGGACTAAATATTAATAAAAATTAGTGAAAATTAAATTGTTATTTTTATTTAATATTATCAAAAAATAAAAATGATGGGAGGAAACGATCATGACCAATGAAAACAAAACATGTCTAGCGTGACCTCTCATGTAGGTGTTGTTTCTGTACCTGCTTGTGATTTAAATCGATAATAACTTGTTTAATTAAGGCTCATCCAGAAAATAAAACCTGTCACAGCGCCTGTGTTAGTGGAGTAATGTTTTTGGATGGCTACTTTTTACTTTTACTTGATTATAAATATATTTAAGTAGTGTTACGGTTACTCAAGTGATATGCTTTCAGCAGTAATTAAACGTCTGAGCTCCATTTGTTTTCTTTGAGCTCGTAGGGATCTACAATGTCGATTGTAGACAGTTTATGTAAATACCGACCCCTAGCATCCTTCAGAAGTTTATTCCTAAGAGATGCATTCATCCTTGTTATTTTATCCATCCTTTTGACTTTTGTTCTGCTTCAACTTCAGTTGAGGCTTCGCTAGCAATGGGAGTCACACACCTAAAGTGGTGCTAAGGGGGTGTGGTTGACATACAGGTCACGAGTCTGAGGAGAACCGATTACGTTGACGAAAAAAAACAATTTTTTTCATGACAAATGCATTTTTGTGGACTAAAACGAAATGAAAACAAAAACATAATCGCCAATAAAGGACGTGTTCGAGATGAGCATGAGATGAATGCAAGTCAATGGGGCTAAAAACGTTGTTTTCTAATTCCGCTTGTTTTGTGCCATGGATTTCACACATGATGTCTATGAATTTTAAAGACACATTTTGGTACCAAGAACGCGCTTATTTTCCAACAGGGGGAAACTATTTTAGGTTTTGTGTGAAAATAAGTCCAGGACTACAAATGCGCATCACGAGAGTGACGTCATCGAACCAGACACAGAGAAAACTGAGGGAAAAGGACTGTAAGTTCAGCAAACTTCCCACAGGAGGAAAGAACCACCATGAATCTGGTCATTTGGTAAGTAGCAGCTGCGTTAGTGGAGAGATTATATGGTGACATGCCGATTTCTGGTGTGTAGTCATGCGAATTACGAACTTTTACAACCTATTGAATCTTAATTACGTGACAGGCGTGGTCGAAACACCCATCATTACTTTTCATTGAAATTGCAGTACAACATATGTGAGACCCAGGGCGTAAGGCAAAGCGTATTAGAAAATAACGTTTTTAGCCCCGTTGACTTGCATTAATGTTTTTGTTCTTCCGGGGACCCGTGAGCCGATCGGAAAGGGAGGAGTCTTAGGCTCCCTATTGTAGCCAAAATCTAAGCTTAAAAGTAAATTCTAATTAACACAGCGCCCTCTCTTGTCCTGGAGGGCTATTGCTTTGCAACACTTCCCGGGTGACAGAAGTCTGGAAGAAAAACGTCTCCGTCAGCACGTGTGGGACTCCGTACCCGAGCAGACGGAGAAGTATCGGGCTTTACTCTAAAATCAAGATGATTAATGTTCCTCAGAGACTTGTGAGGACACAGAAACTTCATTACCAAAGAGACTGAACGGTCTGTTGTTTTTATCCAAAGGCTGTCACACACACACACACCTCTATACCCTCTCAGACATACAGACTAAACTATATCCATATGGCCGTTCATATAACAGGAAAACACTGTTTCTAAAATTACCCCCGAATACCTCTGGGCTTACTGAAACAATTTACTGAAATGTTTATTGGCAGTCCCTCTAAATGGAAATCATGCTTCAATGGTTTCTCCGTTCTGTTGCCTGCGTCTAAGTGTGTGTGTGTGTGTGTGTGTGTGTGTGTGTGTGTGTGTGTGTGTTTGCCAGTAAACTGCCTCAGACACAGATGGAGTGGGCCCAGCTCCTGGAGGCGCAGCAGCGTTACCATGACGCCGAACTGCAGAAGTGGAGAGAAATTATCAAGTCGTCCGTGGTGCTGCTGGACCAGGTACTCCGACACCACCAGCGGTTTTCATGAGCTTAAAGACCGTGAGAGTTGTCTTCCACTTCACACTGATGTAACTTGATACCCGGCTTGATTTTACTGGAGCTGACAAGTTAAACAGCCTCTTCATCAAACACAAATGTGCACCAACTTGTGCTTGATGGAGGAGTGACGGACAGAGAACATGTTATTTTTGTACTGGAATGTGTTTTTCTTTAGAATATAAGGCTTTCATATAGCTATTGCATCTTTGATGAGGCTTTGCCTTAAAGATGAGAGTTAGCTTATTTTTTTATGTATTCTCTAAAAATAAGTTACCACATTTTTACCAACTGTGTACAAAGTCTGGTTGGTTACACCAAAACTGAAAAGGTTTAGTGTAAATGCCAAATATGGACTTGTTGCAAGTTTTCTTTTGGATCATTTTAAGTGGAAAATTCTCTGATGAATATTTCATAAAAGGCCTAGCTTTCCTTTTGTGCCTGAGCATTCTAGCCATTTTTGGTCTAATCTTTTAAAAACGTAATCTGACACCAGATCTGCTGTTGTTTGGAGTTTGTGATGAGAATGGCTCACAGCTAGTTGGTTTTCTGAGGCAGCCATCCGGACGAATCTGCATGCAAATGACCTTCCTACAGTTCGATTTATTCTGCACTGAATAATAAAGTTTAGTAAAATATTAAAGCCTTTTCTTTTAAAGAGCAAGTTCACTGAGAAACCGGTCACTCTGAGTTTAGCATGCAGGCTAAACATGAAACAGTCTTCTAACCCTGCCTCCTGCAATAGCCACCGAGTGAAAGTAGATGAAAAAATGCTCAGATTAGCAAATCCAGTAAGATCTATGCCACATTGGAAATTAGCATTCATGGACTCACCCATCTTACCTCACAGCAGGGAAGGCTGTTGTTTATTTAGCGTCCAGGAGAGAAGAAGCTAACTGTTAGCTTTAACATAATCGCTACATGGCAGAACTCCTTCAGTTTTGCGTGTTTTGTGGAGATAAAACATCAACGTTGCAAAGCAAACCGAGTCAGTGATAGAGTTGTGTTGCTGTTAGCCAATCAGAGGCGAGATGTCCATATATCAGGAAATAATAATGAGTTAAGCCTGGGTCACACAGAAGACAGATGCCCTGCGTCGTGGTTTGGGGAAGTCAAATGGTCACACAGGACTCGCTACACCACTGAACGCTTCTTGGAAAATCGTGCGATAGTCACAACATCACGTGGGACTTGAGAACAGGAAGAGGAAAGTGACTTTTTGTTTATACGTAATCAGACTTGCCATTGTGTTTTGTGAGACTCTAATTAATTAAAAATGGATTATTATTATTTTAAGATTATTTGTAGTTTAAAGCTATCAAGACTGTAATCAAGTAGCATTTATAAGCTCATCGTTTAGAAACTCATCATCCATGTTTTGGCGGTTGGGTTAGAGCTGTTCCACGTCTTAATATCTGTTGTAAAGTACTCCATAATGTTGTAAACAGCCGCGCCATGGCGCTTGAAATAGAACTGGCGCCTATCTTCGGCGCCTCCGTGCATTCCGGGGACATGGCGTTGCGCTCCTCGTGTAGCCACTATCAGTGACTATAACGGCCTCTCTTTAAAATGACGGCGGTTGGCGTGACGTGGCGCAGCGAGTCTGTCTTCTGTGTGCCCCAGGCTTAAGACTCCGGATCCTGCCATCTTCAGCTCCCCACTCCACCTAACTTCTACTTCCTTAAAAAGGATCACCAGAGCTTTTATCCCCACAGACATCGACTCTCAAGAGAACACTGCAAATGTGTTGAAATAATGAGTGAAGTTGGTCTTCAAAATGCTGCGGGACTCTTCTGCTACTTGGAAATGTGAGTAATAATTTTTTTCTGTTGCTTTTGTTAGATGAAAGACTCGTTGTTGAACCTCCAGCGAGGCATTGGCTTGAGGGACTACAGCTCAGAGACCGAGTAGAAGAGAAGTCGCTACCTCTGACGCGACACCACCAGGCCACGAGGGCACGCCGTGCAATATAGGACCTGTTCTGTTTGTGAAGCAGCACGCAGGTCGGGCGAGAGCGGGAGACCAACGGTGAGCAGGTCAAAAGACACAAAGAGAGGAACAGTAGTTGTCCCACATGAGGTATTGGTGGACACAAACAGGAGCTGAGGTATCCCCCCAACATCACTGAGGCATTGTGAGGGACTTCCTCTGAACGTGTGGGACAACTGTATCCTTCTACTCTCGTTCTTCCCAAATGCATCCTACTGTAAGCCATGTCAACAGGAGAGTGACACCGATATAAGAAGGAACTACTGCATGCATGTAGACAACCTAACTCTCCTCAGTCAGTGTTAATGTGGTCCAGTTTCAGTCACTGTATGTCAACTAAAAAAAACAACAGAAGAAGAGAGATGCAGACACAGAACAGGGGTGTCCTTTTTAAGTTTTAATGGCTTTTTACCCTCTCTCGACTGTTCCAAACCAATCGTCCCCTCTTCAGGTCTTCGCTGCAGTGTCCCTTTGGACAAACTTCCAGGTGATCAATGGAAAAACACAAAAAGAAAAGAAGTATTGTAGTGAGATCAGCTTGAGTTTAAACCTGGTCTGTCCTGACGGGGCTGGATCCCTGCCGGACCACCTGAACCATCTTTTTAACCTCAGATACAAACACCCTAACAGTGTTACTACCTTGTTTCTCATCCTTTTTAATAGCTGAATGTATCAGATCACCACAGCTGAAAGTTTGAGATGGGGGCTCTGCAGCCGGACCACTAGGGAGGCCTGTATTCTTACGTGTTTTATTACTTAACTGTGATTAAATCTTTCAAATACGTTTCAAATTGGAAAGAATTCTATGAATATATTTGAAATATATACAGATATTTCATTATTTAATACTATAAATATATATATATATATATATATATATTTCAAAATATATATAAACATCACTTATATTTATTGTTAATTTATGTACATACAGAAATTATCAGAGCTCTAGACCAGTTAAAAGAATTTCTAATGAAACTTGTTTAATTCTAAGAAATGCATGCCAGATATGTCTGTGACATGTCAAGTGTGCAAGTATGATTCTGCATTTGCGCGATTATGTTCGCGTGCGTGTGTGTGTGTGTGTGTGTGAGACATTTTTACCATTCCACACTTGTATGTTTCTTATGTTTCTCTCCTGGCTCCTGCAGCCAGGCTGCCTTTTCTTTTTGAATGCTCATGCGTTTGGACACCGCCTTGCACTCGATCCCCACCAGGGTACAGTTTACAGTCGAAGGGTTTCGTTCCAAACTGATGTATCCGATATTACATTAAAAACAACAGCAACAAATTCACCGCAGCTTTTATGTAGTAATTTGAATCTTGGTTTTTTTTTTATGCA
This sequence comes from Nothobranchius furzeri, assembly GCF_043380555.1. Lineage (NCBI taxonomy): Eukaryota > Metazoa > Chordata > Actinopteri > Cyprinodontiformes > Nothobranchiidae > Nothobranchius > Nothobranchius furzeri. The sequence goes on from NC_091753.1 coordinate 27,176,010, forward strand.
CACGTACAGACTGACGGAAATGTAAAGGAAACTGGCAGATGGTCCAATCTTTTCTAACCAAATTTGAAACTATCTAAATTTTCTTTTCTAACTGGATACGGAACATTTTGGAAAAGAACCCTTCGTTCACCCTAACTGAGCAGCTCATTTGGTCATGTTGCTGCTTCGGTTGCTTGAACTCTATATGTGCTGAAAATGGGACATTTTGACATTCTGAGGAATTTTTTTCTACTGGTTGCAGAAAAGAAAAAATACTGCGCTCATGTTTGCATCCTACTCCAGATGGTTTTATGTTCTTATATGCTAATACATGCTAATGCCATCCAGTACAGCTACCCGCTACATGAAGCTAGAAAAGATGCAGTTAAAACCTCCCATGAGCCATAAGTCTCCTCCTCTTCCTCTATTTGGGTTCCCAGAATGGAAAAACCAAAGGAATGTAGGTGTACGGGGCTATTAAAGTTATTTTCCTTGCGCCGACGTGAATCACATACATATTGAACTGCAGTTTAAATGAAAAATGATCGTGTGTTTGAACTATGTCACGTACTTTGAGATTTATTAGCTTGAAAAATTAGTAATTAAAATGACTACAAATCACATATATGAAGTCACCACAGAATCTCTTCTCCACCAGTGTAGCTGCTACTCACCACATGGCCAGATTTGTTGTGGTTTTCTCTACGTTTAATGCTCCTTCTGTCATCCTGGAAGAAGGATTTGAGGCTCACTAAACTCACAGCCGTTGTTCTTCTACTCTTCTCCGTGTCTGCTTTGATGACGTCAGTTTGGTCAAAGGAGTAGTTTTAAGTCGTGGTGAAGCCGGTCGATCTACGCTTCAACCCTCATCTCTGGTCTCGAGCTGTGGGTAGTGACCGAAATAATGAGATTGCAGATACAAGCGGCTGAAATTAGTTTTCTCCGCAGGGTGTCTGAGCTCTCCCATAAGCTACGATCACACTGCAGGCAAAAATGCATCAAATCTGATTTTTTTTCCCCCCACATGCGACCCATATCTGATTTTTTATGACAGTCTGAACAGCACCGATCCGATTTTTTCAAATCCAACCCAGGTCACTTTCATATGAGGTACTGATTCTGATGTTTTTGAAAGCGACTGCAGTCTGAACGGTCAATCTGAATCAGTGGAGGTGAGCATCATGTGTTTGTTCCTGAGGAGAAGCGCTGACAGAAGGATTCAGGAGTCTGTCTGGACATCCTGTCATGTTTTAGAATGAAAATTACAGGAAAGCATGAGAACGGGAGTGAGAGGTGCTGCCAGAGTGAACGTTTCACCAGTTTCGGTCTCCGTGAAGAGGGGGGGGGGTTCTCTGTGAGAGCGAGGGGGTTCTCCGTGAATGAACTTAATACTGAAACATTTTAGGTGAATAATAATTCAGGAAGACAGCGGGAACAAGGAGTAAATTACAGTTTTTAAAACGGTTTCCAACCCAAATCGGGAGACGTGACAGGTGTGATCCTAAAACTGTGGATGAACTGTCAGTGAAGCTCATCACATCACAACTCCGCCCCTCCTGCTTTAGACTCCACTGTGTGTGACTTTTTCTCTTCGGCGCTTGCGGGTCGCTTTGGGGCCGTTCACGCTGGAGAGAGCTGGATGTTGCATTTCAGTCATAATGTGAACAGCTGCACAAAAAAATCTGATTTACTCAAAAAATCTGAATTGAGCATCAAGGCCTGCAGTGTGAACGTAGAGATAGGGTGAACAACTCTGTCATCTGGGAGGGGCTTGGAGTAGATCTGCTGCTCCTCCACATCAAGAGGAGCCAGTTGAGGTGCCTCGGGCATCTGATTAGGATGCCTCTTGGACTCCTCCCTGGTGTGGTTTTCTGGGCGTGTCCAACTGGGTCTTGGGGTGTTTCTCGATGTCACGGTATTACGAGGACTCTGTCCTTCCTTGGTCAAAGAAAACAGTTCAATGGAACAGACTTACCTCCCGTGACCACGGCTCCCACAACGGAAAATATCGAATCAAAATCTGTCTTTAAAATTCACAGATCAGAAAATAACTTTTATTGGCTCATAGACTCCGTTTCAGTTTTTTTGTCAGTCGGGAACCCATGGCTGATGGGCGTGTCTTAGGCTCCCTGTTGCTGCAACACCAAAACAACTGTATAGTGAGTTTTACCACTGTTTAACTATGTAGCACCCTAGAAAAGTGTTACTTGGCACAATAAAAGTGTATTTATGTGATTCCTACATCTTAAACGTGGCATAAATCATGACGCACTCTAGGTTCAAGTAGTGTTCGAAATGAAAACGCCTGTACTGTCTCTGCTAGTTGTTTACTCCGTTGTTTTAGTGACACACTCAAAATAGTATTACCCTGCCATTAGCATATGCCCTGTGTGCTTACATCAATTTGGTTACTCACTAGAACGGGATTTGCCTACATCTCAGTTGTAGTCTTCTTGTTGGTGAAAAACTACATTCAAATAAAGGGTGGAAAATGGCTCGATTCTGTTTGTTTAAATTGTCAAATAACTCATCAGCAAACATAAATATGCTCAGAAACACGTGAGAGTAGAATTCCCAGCAAACATCCCCCTAGTGGTAGGTTCTGGTATATGTGTTAAGCCCCGCCCCCTCAGAAGTAAATCAATGTAATCCTTCCCTGGTTGCTAAACAAAAATACAGCTTTGATCATTTTTATACAGACTTGTGTTGATATACATAGATCTTAACTTGCAGCTTCATCATCTCGTATTTTTTGCCATATATTTATTTGGTGCTTAAACCTGTCATCCGAATACGATGTCTTTGCTTTCTCAGAATGTCAAACCGTCCCTTCAACTCTTGTGAGACTTTCCCTGTTTTTATTTCAAACATCTGTTTTGGGAGTGACGAAAGCATGAGGAGAAGCATTACATAACTAAGTGGAACCAAATGAAGAAAAGTAGAAATGTACCATCACAGAAATGATCATGTTGTTTTAAACTGAGTATTTGTTGTGTATGTCATGTTCTATAAATACGCTGGAGAAGGTGCATTGTAGAGCACCACTCAGCTGTCTGTTAACAGAGGCCCCTTACTGCACTTCCACAATGAAATAAATACTTCCTTGTGTTAAAAAAGTGAAGCACTTTAAGGCCTTTTCAGGGAGTGACTCAATGGAGAAAAAAATGTTTGGAAGGGAATGTAGAGGAAATACCAGACTGGTGATTTACAACTTCCAAACTCATTCAGTTGTTTTTATTTGTTTTTGTGAGAAAGTTGGATCTATCAATCCCAAACAATCCATGAGATCTCAGCGGGACTGACCGACACACTTCTATGTTAGTTTTCAGGGCAGGAATAGATGATTTCATATGAGGGAAATTTGTTTTCAAAGCGATGTTATAATGCAGTAGAAAAGATTCAGGACTGGATCCCTGCTGTGTGGGTGTGTGTGTGTGTGTGTGTGTGTGTGTGTGTGTGTGTGGGTGTGGGTGTGGGTGTGTGTTACAATTGAAGAGGGAACAGAGCTACTAATAAACACGGAGGTCTGAATGTGAAATTAGCAGGCATTAATTAATCGATCCTGATTATTGTGAAGTCGTGCTTCACGTGGACAATGGTGCAGAAGAATCATGTTTGAAACGTGACTGAAATGCTTTATGAGTCTGTTTTTATTTTCTCACATGCTTTTATTTGTTTTTGTTTACATCCTCGGCTGGTTTTAGATGAGAAGTGACGAACGGTTGACACAAACTTTATTTTCAGAAATTATGCAAAAAAAGTGTTTAAAATAGTCTAAATCAAAGTTAAAATCTGTCCTTGATTCATTAATTTTGTGATTTGTGTTCAGCCTTTAGTTTCTAGCCTACGCCCACCTACTTTTCTGTGTCAGATAAATGATTGTATGGTTGAATTTGCTGCTGACGATGACCTGATGGTTTGGGATTTTGTGCTTGGATGACCTTCGGCGTCGGCCTTGCTGTCGCAGAGCTGGTGAGACATGCGGTGCCAACCATGCAACTCAGTGCTAATGAACAGGAATCACTCACAACCTCCTGAAAACAACCGCTGATGAAACTCACAGCTTATTCTTCAGGTGTGTCTGGAGAATACATGTACTGCTGTACTTCTTTTAAAAGATCTACTGTATGTTTTTGTTTGAGTTTTTTTTTTTCATTTCTGTTGGTTTTTTTTTTTTTAGAAAATGTTTCCATAGACTTAGTGAAATTTATACACCAGACCAATATACTGCAAGTATATGTTATATCTGCAGTGTGCACACAAACACGCTGACAGAAGAATCCAGCCTGCGCTGCGCGTAGGTTTTGACTTGTCGATGATTTTTGCCTCATAGAAAATAAGGAGATGGGTCTTTCTGGTTCATATGAGTAGAGACTGGAATTATGAATAAAGAAGGACAAAAAAAAAGAAATCCATTAAAGAGTTGTGTCTTCTCTGTGTCTCTGGAAAACAAACATTTAGAGTACAAAGACCTCTAGATTTTAAGAAATTTAAATGATCTTTTTTTATTTTTGCCAACAGGGAGCAGAGATCTTCATTAGATGTGTGTGTGTGTGTGTGTGTGTGTGTGTGTGTGTGTGTGTGTGTGTGTGTGTGTGTGTGTGTGTGTGTGTGTGTGTGTGTGTGTGTGTGTGATCTCAGGAGAAATTACAAACACAGACTAGAAGAGTTGCATGACACACACACAAAATAAAATATTCATCTCTGACTCACTTTGGAATAAAAGTGAGTGAGTCCATAATTTATGTCGTGTACTGAAAGCTTTATTTGGAGAGCTGTTTGCACTCCGAGGACCAATCACTTCCTGTTGTCCCACTTAAACATAGCTCCATTAATTACTTATTAATTGTATTTGTAGAATCACAGCTAGCTATTGAAAAATGTGAGTTTTGGGGGCCTTGTTGAGTAAAATCGCTGGCCACTTTTGGACCGATTTTCCCATCAGAACTATTTTATATGTCATAAATTAATTGAGGTGTTTATCCCTAATGACATTCTAGGTTCAACCACATCCCGAGGGTTCTGGACTGGACTGAGATAGGTCGTTGGAGTCCAGTGAACTCGTGTTCTAGAAACCAGTTAGAGATGACCTGAGCTTTGTGACATGGTGCATGATCCTGCTGGAAGTAACTCTCTGTAGACGGGTCGACTGGGGTCATGGGTAGGTATGTGGTGTTGAAACCAGGCTCAGGTGGTACTGAGGGGTCCAATCTCCCCTACGCCATTAAACCATTAGCAGCAGCCTGAAGCATTGATTCAAGGCTGGGTGGATCCATGCTGTCATGAATATTGCAGCTGAAATCGAGACTCATCAGACCAGGAAAAGGTTTTCCCAGTCCCTTCTGGCCCAGTTCTGCCGATCCTATGTGAATGCCTCAGTTGTTGCAATGTGGTTTGTTTGTTATTTTGTTTTTGTTCATTTGTGTGTGTGTGTGGGGGGGGGGGGGGGGTTGTCAGAAAAAAAAAACATCAATTCTTTTTATTTGAAGTCACATTAAACATTTGTGTTACATGTTCTCAAAATGTGGAACGAAATGGAAAAAAATGCATCATCATCAAAACTCATTAAGGAAAACAATGTTATGGAAAACCCATAAAAATGTATTCTGTGCAGAGACTGGTGACTTGAACTGAAGCATCCCCTGACTAAGTAGCTCCATTTTAACTGCTGTTCTAAGCATTTTTTATTTGTTTATTTATTTATTTTGCCTTTACTCTGACGTTGTTAGAAATAAGCGTCTTCATTTGTTTCCTCCCAGAAATAGCCGTTCCCCTGGAGAAGCCCGGGCCATGATGGGTGAGGCCGGCGCGTCTCTGTGATGAATCAAGGGGGGTGGGACACTTTTACGCTCAGCACCTCGCCAGCCCCTCAGATCCAATGACGGCTCAGACTGAACTCACAAATGGGCGGATGACTCCCCACTTTCTCGCCCCGGCCGGTCGCGGATCGAAGGGCGGAGCTCCGTGTGGATGCGTTTGACAGCTGCGAAGCAGAAAAAAATGCGCAGCGCAAAGAAGGTTCGGGGAAAGCATGCAGCTCCTTAAGGGAACACAAGGAACAGAACGGAGTATGACCTTTTATAGTCTGCGTTTGCCCTCGTAAACCTGGGCCACCCCAAGAGCAGAAATCTGATCAGCCTTTTGTTGATTTGATCCCCGGACCTCGGGTGGAGATGCAGCGCGCCTTCTCGTTTCCAGCGACTGCGGAGCGCAGTCGGACCAAGGAGCGGCTGGAAGCGAGTCTGTCTGGGCTGTGTGATCTGGAGCTCCGCAGGCAGAGGCAGGAATGCCTTGTTCTGGGTGCGCTGGCTCTGGGAGACCCTCTGGCTCAGGACGGCTCCAAAGGAGAGCTGGGCTGCTTCAGCAGCTGGAGCCAGGAAAACTTGACTCTGAGGCGTCAGCTGGTAAGAAGTTTGTTCAGGGAGACTTTTTATTGACCCTCCTCACCCCTCTTTAGCGCTGTCACATACAGTCACTTTAGAAAACCCTGCAGCGAGTCCTCATTGTGGTCTGTCTGACCGCTGGATGGACTCCTGCTTTTGGGGCTGAGCCTTTTGTGTTCAGATGACCTCTAGCTACAAAAAAAGTTACTCAACTTGATTAATAGCGTCTCTGTATGACAAGCTCTAATGGGTTTCTGTGCTTAGGGGTGAGATTTATGCGTGTGGGGAACGAAATCAGGGGGAGGAGCGGCCGCCGCTTGTGGCACAGACTCACTATTTAATGGCCCATTGTTCGTTCGCAGAAGACTTGTAGGTTTCACCTCTGAACAAGCTCTCATTTGTGCCTTCCGCCCATCATAAAAACAATGAATTTCATATAGCTGAGATATTTCCTCTAAATAGTGCGCATCCATTATTTCTCTCTCTCTCTCTCTCGTTGCGCACAAGTAAAGTTGCGCCAAATTATGCTCCATGTTGCACATGGATGCCAATTTTGCAGGAATCTAAAAGTGGGTTAATCCGGAGGAAACAAAGTTGGAGCAACCAGCGTCTCCAACAGGAAATGTGCATCTCCAACCATTTCTCCGTGATTACTCACTTGTGTTTCATCTCGGTTGTTTTCTGTTTTTGTGCGTCTTTTTTCCTGTTTATGATCAGAAGCCATTTTTAAAGAGGACGCAAAAAATGAAACCAACCGCCTCATCTTCACACCACCTCCCCTCCCCTCCTTCTCTCCTCCGCCGGTGGGCCAACAAAAGGCGCATATGGAGCAGAATACTAATGACTGAGGCGGCGGTCAGATGATGATGATGATGAGGCGCACAGAAGTGGCCTTGTGCGCGCTGGCATGATGTAGGCGCACGAGATCTGACTGAATCAGAGTTTGGGAATTTAAACATTCTGTTCGGAATGACATTAGGTCAGACTTAATTTTGAAGAACAGATTGATGGGAATGCGTTTCCGGTATTCCAGGTCTCAAGACTGCATGCACATTTTTTGAGTAAATTGACCCTTGATCAATTTTTATGAACTGTTTGGCTCACCCGTGCTGCACACAGGAAATTCCTCAGAGGGTTTTTTCTTCTCTTTTCTAATTAAACTCCGAAATTGAGTTCATAAATATCAGGTCACCATCTGCGACCAATCCAAAATCTCCCCAATCTCATTTTGGTTCAAGTCTGCATTTGACACAAGCATTTGACCCAGGAGACTGTGTGTGTGTGTGTGTGTGTGTGTGTGTGTGTGTGTGTGTGTGTGTGTGTGTGTGTGTGTGTGTGTGTGTGTGTGTGTGTGTGTGTGTGTGTGTGTGTGTGTGTGTGTGTGTGTGTGTGTGTATGTGAATGTGGGCCCCAGACAGGGTGCGGGCCCTTTTTTCTCCTGGATACAGTGAGTGAGTGTGTGGCGATGAAGGTGCTGACAGCTGCAGGACGCCAGACAGCAGCTGAGAAAGCATGAAGCTCTGAGCTCCCTCTCTGAATCCCTGCTGAGTGTTTGGAGATATGAATTGTGCATGAATGTGTGACACACATGCACTCGTTAGAAGATGGAACCTTGATTTCTAAGTCCAATCACTGTCATTAAAATTTTAAGTATGGTGTGTGAGTCTGTCCATCTCTGTGTGTGCTTGTGAGTGCATCATTCTGCAGGATTGTGTCGTGTGTCAGTCTGTGTCCTAAAGTCAAAACGGCATCATGCACAACAGCAGCAACATCATTCATTAAGGACCGTTTTTTTAATGAAACAGCTGGTTTCTGTTCCTTCCAGTGCTGACATGAAGATCTGAACCTTTCACTTGGTGTTTCTTTGTAGATTCAAACAGAATGAGCCTCTAAGGAAAATTCATATCCATGGAAATAGATGCATCACGTCACATTTGAATTTGACAGTCATTTGCATAGGAGTTTATTTCCACTGATAGAAACACGATCTGCTGTAATATATTTTCTGTGCAACATGCAGCAAGGAAGGCCCAGTTCACATGGAAAGATTATCTATCTGATCCCCCCTTCCAACAATCTTAAAGACCAGATTCACAGAGAAACAATTTTTTACTATTTATTTTTGAAAATGGTCGGACTCTCTGAGTTTAACATGCAGGTTGAACCTGAAAATACTCTTCTAAAACTATCTCCTGCTTTAACTAACACTCGGTTCCGAAAAGCCTGATAGATCTACATCATTCTGTCAACACCTAACATTCATGGACTCGCTCATCTTAAATTGCAACGAGGAAGGTTGTTGTTGGTTTAGCATCCAGGAAACGGTACTGAATGTATCGACTAGCAGAAGCTAACTGTTAGCATTAGCAACTCCACCACACAGCAGAACACCTCCAAGCTTGTGTTATTTGTGGAGATTAAACAATGTCTCAGAGGTAGAGTCACACTGCTGTTATTCAATCTGAGGCAAGATGTCCAAATATCAAGAAATATGACCTCAAATTCTGTCGTCTGAAGCTCTCCTCTGATGTGTTATTTTGCCAGTTCCTGAAACAAGTATGTGAGCTCTCCCACCACCACCACCCCGAGTACGACTCAGAAAGCATTCATTCTAGAAACCGCTGAAAAAGTATTGATTAAATGAGTGTCCCACATTTTTAAAGATGCAGATTACCATAGATATTTTTGCAGTTTACGGTGTGTTAAAAATGCTGTAGCCTGTTTGAAAAGACGTTAAAACCGCTTTGATCATTAAATGTGGATATTCAACATTTCAGATTGTTGTGCCCCCAGCATGTTGCCTGTTGAATGACAAGTGACGCTGATCAGAAATTGAAAAAGTTATTTAAAAAAAAAGTATTTGCCCATTGAATTTTTTTTTTTTTTTTTTTTTTTTTGCTTTTTTTTTTTCAAACTTAAATGTTTTGGATCAGATAAAGAATTTCAGTATTGGACCATGATAGTGTGGGTAAATAGAAAATGCAGTTTTCAAACGATTTCATGGATCCAAATACACATCTGGATAATCCTGTGAGACTTTGGGGAAATATTTTATCAACTAACAGGACAAAAAAGAATGTGTTAGAAGGTGTGTGCCCCGTTACATTTGGTGTAAAATTAACAATGTATTGCAGAAAATGAATTTCATACCAACCGTTCTACATGGTGGTGGTAGTGTGATGGTCTGAGACTGCTGAATGACTTGCCGTAACTGATGGAACTATAAATTCTGCTCTCTACAAAAAAAAAACTTGAAGAAAAATACCTGACCTTTGACCTTAAATAGGCCGTCCATGCTGGAAAACCCTACAATATGGCTGGATTCCAAAAATTCTGTAAAGCAGAGTGGGACAAAATTCCTCCACAGTGATGTGAGAGGCTCCTTGCTGGTTATCACTAACAGCTGATTGCTTACAGTTGCTGCTGCCAAAGATATTAAATATAGGTCAGTTACTTTTTCCACACTGGACCAGGGTTACAGCATTTTTCCCACCAATAAATGAAACCATTGTTTGAAAATGTCACCTTGCATGTACTCAAGTTATCTTTAGTTAGTGTTTTGCTGATCTGAAATGTCAAAGTGTGGAAAACTGCAAAAAAGAAAAATTATTTAAGACAGAAAAAGTTTTTTTACAGCGTTTCAGCATTTTATAAAAATTGCTTTAAGTTTTGAACAATTCTTTTGCTATTCTAATGTGTGTGGGATAGCAGTGGCTCAGGAGGTAGAGCAGGATGTCTAGTAATCAGAAGGTTGCAGGTTCGATTCCAACTCACTTATGCGACTGTTGTGTCTTTGGGCAAGACACTTAATCCACGTTACCTGCTGGTGGTGGTCGGAGGGACCGGTGGTGGCTGTGGCAGCTTGTAGCTCATCCCCACCAACGTGTGCATGCGTGGATGACTGATTGTGTTGTGAAACACCTTGGGGGGTTGTAGAATCCTTCACGTGCAATACAAAAGCAGACCATAAACAATTTACCATTTTACAATGAACATCTCCTGTTTTTAACACACATTTAATATTAACATGGCCAGATTTGAGTGCAAATAACCACAGCTGTCTAACTAAATAATTGTTTAAAGGTGCATGAAGTAAGAATGACATCCTGTGGTCAAATGTGGGTACTGCAGCCCATGTATCTAACAAAACAAGTCCACTCTGAGCAACTGTTACCAGTAACAGCTCAGTTCCAGAAGATTCAAGGTGAGGAGTGAAGACGAGTCATACACAGTAACTTGATAGGTAGATAAATACATTTCACTGTAATATTGAATTCTTGGTAATTGAAAAATTGTAGCTTGAGACATTTTTAGAGCCAACTATTTTTTGTAAGTTATTGTTAGCATTGTTAACTCAACGTTAGCTTCTCGCTTTCTTCACCCATTAATAGAGTAAAAAAAGAGAATGCTTCTTAGGGGTACAAGATATGACTTCTGGGCTGCTTCTTTAACTGGCTAATATTATTTCCACAACACTGCTGCTCTTTGACAGCCAGTGTCGAATTACAAATAATACAGGAACAGGAAAATTCTTTACATGGAGACACTGAGACAGGAAAATGCGTGAATGCAGCCAAAAATGGGTTTGGGGGTATTACTCACGAGGAAATGACTATATTACATGGTAAAAAAGCTCCAAAATTTACCTTTTCCATGATATGGAATCTTTAATCCTGGCAGCTGAGAAGAACATTACAGGTCCTTCTCAAAAAATTTGCATATTGTGATAAAGTTCATTATTCTCTGTAATGTACTGATAAACATTAGACTTTCATATATATTAGATTTTTTACACACAACTGAAGTAGATCAAGCCTTTTATTGTTTCTAATATTGATGATTTTGGCATACAGCTCATGAAAACCCAAAATTCCTATCTCAAAAAACTAGCATATCATGAAAAGTTTCTCTAAATGAGTATTAACCTAATCATCTGAATCAACTAATTAACTCTAAACACCTGCAAAAGATTCCTGAGGCTTTTAAAAACTCCCAGCCTGGTTCATTACTCAAAACCACAATCATGGATAAGACTGCCGACCTGACTGCTGTCCAGAAGGCCATCATTGACATCCTCAAGCAAGAGGGTAAGACACAGAAAGAAATTTCTGAACAAATAGGCTGTTCCCAGAGTGCTGTATCAAGGCACCTCAGTGGGATGTCTGTGGGAAGGAAAAAGTGTGTCAGAAAACGCTGCACAACGAAAACAGGTGACCGGACCCTGAGGAGGATTGTGGAGAAGGACCGATTCCAGACCTTGGGGGACCTGCAGAAGCAGTGGACTGAGTCTGGAGTAGAAACATCCAGAGCCACCGTGTACAAGTGTGTGTAGGAAATGGGCTACAGGTGCCACATTCCCCAGGTCAAGCCACTTTTGAACCAGAAACAGCGGCAGAAGCGCCTGACCTGGGCTACAGAGAAGCAGCACTGGTTGCTCAGTGGTCCAAAGTACTTTTTTCAGATGAAGCAAATTTTGCAAGTCATTCAGAAATCAAGGTGCCAGAGTCTGGAGGAAGACTGGGCAGAGGGAAATGCCAACATGCCTGAAGTCCAGTGTCAAGTACCCACAGTCAGTGATGGTCTGGGGTGCCATGTCAGCTGCTGGTGTTGGCCCACTGTGTTTTATCAAGGGCAGGGTCAATGCAGCTAGCTATCAGGAGATTTTGGAGCACTTCATGCTTCCATCTGCTGAAAAGCTTTATGGAGATGAAGATTTCATTTTTCAGCACGACCTGGCACCTGCTCACAGTGCCAAAACCACTGGTAAATGGTTTACTGACCATGGTATTACTGTGCTCAAATGGCCTGCCAACTCTCCTGACCTGAACCCCATAGAGCATCTGTGGGATATTATGAAGAGGAAGTTGAGAGACGCAAGACCCAACACTCTGGATGAGCTTAAGGCCGCTATCGAAGCATCCTGGGCCTCCATAACACCTCAGCAGTGCCACAGGCTGATTGCCTCCATGCCACGCCGCATTGAAGCAGTCATTTCTGCAAAAGGATTCCCGACCAAGTATTGATAACTGAACATAATTATTTGAAGGTTGACTTTTTTTGTCTTAATACCATTTTTCTTTTATTGGCCGGATGAAATATGCTAATTTTTTTAGATAAGAATTTTGGGTTTTCATGAGCTGTATGCTAAAATCATCAATATTAGAAACAATAAAAGGCTTGAACTACTTCAGTTGTGTGTAATGAATCTAATATATATGAAAGTCTAATGTTTATCAGTACATTACAGGCAATAATGAACTTCATCACGATATGCTAATTTTTTGAGAAGGACTTGTATACATGACATCAAACAACAATATCAAGTGTGATTCCCTTCTTCTTTTTGGTTTAATGGTTTATTTGGTTTAATGATTTGGTTTTGGTTTAATTGATTATTATTATTATTCTGAGCTACTACAGCAATCAATTTCCCTCTGGGATTAATTAAGTATTTTTAATTGAAT